>NW_012267402.1:962042-1029934 GCF_000151885.1 Dipodomys ordii | reverse complement strand
TTTTTTTTATTTGAGTTTATTCTTTCATCTGGGAGTTTTAACTTGCCCTCATGCTAAAGACCATAAGTAAGCAATAAGAAGATAAAAAATGAAATAGTGAATGACAAAACATTTTGTGGTCTCTGAAGTTAGATTCACTAAGTGTTTTTTAGTTCTTGGAAAGGGCATAATTCAAAACTTAGCTGTAGTCTAGAGGCTCTATTTGGCTTTCTTCTTATTACTAAGATTTTATGACTTATTGCCTTGCATGTTTGTAATGTGATCTTACAGAATGAGAACTGTACATTTTCTGGAATGCTTTTTATCAGAAGATTTAAATATGTTATTGTTAAATGCAGTTGTGAGATCTCTTATGCATTACTAACAGCCCTAGCAACAGCACTAAACCATCCATTGTCCATTGGCCAAGTCATGTTCTAAACAAGAAAGAGATTTCTATGGAAGGAGGGAACCTGTTTATGAATATAACATGTGCAAAATGTGCATATTGCCTTTTCTAGGAGTGCTATAGCTTGTTGTTTGGGAAAGGGAAACAGATGCTTATATTTTCACTCACGTGTTGTAAGAAACACCATAGTTTTAACACCATAAACCTCAAGAGAAATGAACCTTGAATGTCAGACAGGACATTGAAAGTTTAATATTTTTTCTGACACTGTACAAGGTCCTCTTCATGTATGTTTCATGTGTTCCCTCTCAAAAAACTATGTGACAGAAACATTCTATGAGAAAATTGGTGTTAAAGGAAATTGGTAAAGGAACCCAAATGATAGCACTGAGAAGTGGTGGACAGATTCCCAGGAATATCTGAAAAGCTTCCCAGAGCACAGTAGATGCCTGGGGAAGGTTAGAATGAATGGCTAGAGCCCAGGCTCTTCCCATAGCAGTCATAATTCAATGGGTCAGGGCAGGCCTGGATATTGACCTTAAATAAATCCCTCACATCTGAGTGGTTCTGAAGTGTGCCATCTTCCATCTACACTGCTTCTTCAGAAAAAAGTAGTGTTTCCAACAGTAGCCTAGTAAGGAAAATGGGCCCATAACAAAGGATGGGAGCATTTTCATCCAAGGCCACTTGTCAGTACTCATACAACTGGAGCCACTGCTAACCAAAACCTAGTGCATGGCAGATCACAGAGAGCAATGGAGAACAATGCAACTTCTCTCTCTGTCTGTCTCTCTTTCTCCTTGGGTGTATGTTTATTCCTGTTTTCTTTATTCATCCATTTAGGGGTTTTAACTCCACAATTTTAAATTATATGTTCCATCTGACTTATTAATGAAACATTACCAAATTTGCTTAAGTTCTGGAAACTATCTTGAGCTTCTGTTTATGTCTTAATAAATTAATGTTTTAAATATTTGTAATATGACAGGCATAGAGGCTCATTTCTATAATACTAGTTACTCCAGAGGTTGAGGTCTTAATAAATTAAGGTACTATATTTTAAAAAATAGTCATAATCTGCTAGGTAGCTGTGACTTACTCATGTTATCCTAGTTATTCAGGAAGCTGGTATCTGAAAGATTTGGGTTTGAAGCCACTCTATCCGAATAATCCAGGAGATTCTATCTCTAATATAACTAGCAAAAAGATGTGCTGCAGGTATGGTTTATGGTATGGAAACATTTGATTATTCTCTGTGTGTGGGTAGGAACTACTCGATCTTTAGATGACTGGAAAACACTCAAAATCTGCAGCATGAAGTGAACAAACTTGTGTTTGAACTTGAAAGCTTAACAAATATACATGAGGATTATAAAATATTTTCATCTTGTTATTCTGAAGATATGTGAACAAGCTGGTTAACTACAATTATAAATGCTGCGTATCACAAAATGTTAATGAATGACAGAGAATCCCATGAAAAATTGCTTACATTTTCTGTAGCATCAGTTGAGTTGCCTCAATTTTATTAATTTTTACTGTTTTCATATAAATGAATTAAGTACTTAGGAAGGCAATGTTTTTACTTTATTTATATATATATTATTGCAAAAATACTGTACAGCTAGGTTATAGCTACATGAGTAAGGTAATGAGCACATTTCCTATGGAGCATTGTTACTTCCTTTGTTCTTCCCTTCCCACCTACCCTCCTCCTTCCTCCCTTTCCCATCCTCCAAACTTGTAAAGTTCATTTTCAACATTGTATCTTGTACATCTCATTGTTACAATGGGTCAACCTGTATCCCTATTTGAACATTTTGTTATTTCTCTTCCTCCCCCCAATTTAGAAAAATGTATATAAGAGATGCAGGGCACAGAAATCAAATACAGTGAAAACAGGGGTTATACCATGGGAGAAGAACATATAAAAGAAACAAAAATTCGCATGGTACATTATAAATACATTAAAAACAATAGCAAGAAAGATAAAACAATTTCTGTCCCTATCTTGGGGTTCATTTCACTTAGCATCATCTTATATGGTCATATGTACATAGCTTTTGAGCTTTTCTGCTTGTTCTAGACATATATTGGTTATTGAAAAGAAAGGAAATCATGGGACCTATGTTTCTTTGGGCTTGGCTTACTTTGCTTAATACAATTTTTCCAGGTCTTTCCATTTCCTAACAAATGGGCAATGTCATTCTTTCTGACAGAGGCATAGAATTCCATTATATATATATATATATACATATATATGTATGCATACATATATATACATATATACATGTATACACACATATGTGTGTGTATATATATATCACATTTTCTTGATCCATTCATCTACTGAGGGGCATCTGGGTTGGTTCCATATCTTAGCTATGGTACATAATGCTGCAATAAACATAGTTGTGTTGGTAGCTTTGTTTGTGATTGTTTGGATAAATGCCTGAAATTGGGATTGCTGAGTCATAGGGGGACTCTATGGGGAGTCTTTTGAGGAACCTCCATACTGCTTTCTAAAGTGGTTGAATAAGTTTACACTCCCACCAACAATGCAGTAAGGTTCCCTTCTGGCAACATCCCCTCCAGCATCTGTTGTTATTAAAGTTCTTGATTATAGCCATTCTAACTGGGGTGAGGTGGTATGTCAATGTTGTTTTGATTTGCATTTCTTTTATGGCTAGGGAGGTTGAGCATTTCTTCATGTGTCTATTGGCCATCCTTCTTTCCTCTTCAGAGAAGTTTCTCTTTAAGTCTTTAGCACACTTGTTGGGCAATTCTTTGAGGATTTGTTGTTGGGGGATTTAATTTTTTGAGTTCCAGGTATATTTTAGATATGAGACTCTTGTCTGTTGTATAGTTAGTGAAGATCTTCTCCCAATCTGTGGGCTTTCTATTGATCTTGCTAGCTATGTCTTTTGCCATGCAGAAGCTCTGCAATTCATGCAATCCCATTTGTCCAACCTTTCTTTGATTTGTTGTGTTTCTGGGTCTCTATTAAGAAAATTTCGGCCTGTGCCAAGGAGACCTAGGGTTTCTCCTATTCCATACTGTAATGTTTTCAGAGTGTCTGCTCTGACATTGAGGTCTTTGATCCATTTGTAGTTGATTCTGGTTCAGGGTGATATATAAGGGTCTAGCTTTAGATTTCTACAAGTAGTTAACCAATTTTAACAGCACCATTTACTGAAGTGGCTGTCTTTCTTCCACCAGTCTTTTTTTTTTAGCTTCCTTTTTGAAGATTAGGTGTCTATCGGTAAGGCGGTGTTTTTATAATCAGTGGAAATGAAGCTATGAAGAGGGATGTGATTTCTAAGTCTTTTTATTTTAACACCTACAAAATGTGTTCAAATTTAACAAGTAAGGATGAAGATATTGCAAAGAAGTATTAGCTTAAAAAGCCATCTTTTATTTTTTATTTTTATTTTTTTTCTGGTGTCAAAGATTGAAACCAGAGCTTTATTTAGGCTAAGTACATACTCTGCGACTACATTACACTTGCTGTCCCCAAAGTAAATCTTTCAAAGTTAACAATTTGTGTTATATTCCACAAATGGAAAGATAATAATCCTGAGTACTAAATTATCAAGTAAGTGGAATAACTCATGCATGTTGGATCATAGTAGTCAAAGAAAAAGGAAAATATTAATGCAAAACTTAGAAACTAAGGCATTGGTGGCTCGTGCCTGTAATCCTAACTATTCAGGAGTCCGAGAACTGGGGGATCACAGTTCAGAGCCAGCTTGAGCAGAGCAATCTGTAAAACTTGACCTTCAATTAACCAGCATAAAGCTAGGCTGAAAGTGTGATACAAGTGGTAGAGTGGGAGCCTTTTCAAATACTGGTAGGGGGGAAAAGAAATAAATGGATGAAGAAAGAATGAAAGAATGAATAAAAGGAAGAAAGAAATTAAGGCAAAAATAAGAATCAGTGTATTTTTTACTTTAATTCTGTAGAAAACAGATTCTATAATCAAATACCACTTGAAATAAGGAGTTTCCAAAAGCAACATAGAAATCCTATACAATACTTAACAGTGCATGTGTGTGTGTGTGTGTTTGTGTGTGTGTGTGTGTGTGTGTGTGTGTGTGTAACCTTGAGGGCCAAAATGAGCAGAGTGAAGGTCCAAGTAGACCTTAGAAAAAGCATCTTACTAAATGGATGTTCCCACCTGATTCAGCAGTAGGTAAGAATGTTCCTGTCTTTGAGTGCCAAATCTCCTTCCATGCCGCTACTGACATAATCCAGCAAGTAAAATAATTAGGAATAAAAGTATGCATCCTAGGCTGAGTATGTTGATAACAGAATATTTGTAAGGGGACTGAGGAGACTTATATTAAAATTATATTGCTAGTAAATAGTTAAATGGATAAAAGGTTATCTTTCCTTTTGGAACATTCTTTGAAATTCTTTGAAATCAGCCGTGCTCATTCTCTCTTCAGAGCAGCTGTCCATATGCCAGTTGCCTCATGCATTAGACTTGAACCTTTTTATCACCACAGGAAAACTCACAGGGAGTTGTGCTTTTCTGAAGCTGGATACATCTGAGCAAACAAAACAAAATAAAGAAAAACAAACTTCTTATCCTGACACTGTGAAGAGATGTTTGCATTTTCACAAGCTTTGCAATCGGGTTGTGTGGCTGCTTATTTACCGTGTCTGCTGGCCAACTCCTTAGAAGCAGGCGTGCAGTGCAGAAGATGCTTGGAGGCAGCCAGGAGAGCAGGTGCATGATGAACTATCAGTACACGATGCCAGAGAGTCACATCTCAGGGAGCCCCAACCATTAAACATGAGATTATTGCACTCATCATCATCACTGATGTCATTTGAAATGAGCAGGAAGAATCCTTGAGAAAGTTTTCTGAATCCTTGTGTCTGACAATTACACTTCCAAGTGTTCATGGAACAAAAATGTCAGACATCAAATGACATGTGTGCTTTTCTGGTAGCTCAAACCACGACTATCTTTCATAGCATACCCCAAGATCAACAGGTGAATTCAGGTATCATGTAGAGCTACAGATTGTTTGAAGGAGAAATTCTGGAGTAACTTTGAAGATGAGAAAACATGTGAATTTTTAGCAACTTCACAGTGAGGAGATGGGCTGTCCTGAATGTAGGGATTTTTATGGAGCTAACACAGAATAATAATTTCAAGCAACTAGAAGAAGAGGTGAAGTCAGAAATTCCTGGGTTATGTCTTGGATCTGTTTCTCCAAGTTTCATATCTCCAGTTTATAAGACCAGCATAATGATAATTTCTACCTTGTGTGATGGTTGTGAGGATCAAGTGGTCCAGATAAAGTGTTCAGCATGTTAGCAGACTCACAGAAAATAGGTTAAGAATGGTCACTGCCACAGGACAGCTTGCTTGGGGACTGGAGGATAAGGACAGATGATGTTTCAGGATGATATGCCTCTTCTTCAGCTTTAGAGCCAGGCCTTAGAGTTTCCTTTATTCTTCATAGATGGTTGAAAGGCCACTGCATCTGAAATTCTAACTCAAGCTTGGGACCAGTGGCTCATACCTCTAATCCTAGCTACTCCAAAGGCTGAGAACTGAGGATTGAGTTTAGAAGCCAGCCCAGGAAGACAAATTTGAGGGAGTTTTTTTAAAAATTTAATTTAATTTTATTTGTGAACATACTGTACAGAGGGGTTACAATTACATGGGCAGGATAATGCATACATTTCTTACCAAGCATTGCAGCCTCCTCCTTTGTTAAATTTGAGGGAGTTTTATCTCTAACCAGCAAAAAGTAGAACTAGAGGTATGGGTCAAGTGTTATAGTGCCAGTCATGTAAGGAAAAATCATGTTAGAGTGTGAGGCTCTGAGTTCCAGCATCAATATTAGCAACAACAACAAAATTTACAACACATTTCAAATTAGTTTATTTAGTAAAATATAGTAGACTTACTAGAAACAAACTACTAACGATGTAAATGAAGCCTCCAGATCACACAGTAGGGCGTCAGGTAAATTTCTACTTAAATTTCAGTCAAATTTCTACATAGCTTTTTTCTTTTTCTTTTTGGTGCCAGTACTGGGGCTTGAATTCAGGGTGCTGTCTCTTCAGTTTTTCACCAAAAGCTATACTTTATCATTTGGGCAACAGCTTCACTTTTGGCTTTTTGATGATTAATTGGTGATAAGAATCTCACTGCCTTTTCTGCCTGGGTTGACTTTGAACTGAGATACTCAGATCTCAGCTTTTTTAGTAAGTATGATTACAGGCACAGGCTAACTGCTCCCAGCTCTACACAGCTTCTTAAGCTCCCTCTCAAATGTGTATTTATCTCATCAAGATGATAGCAAATGAATGCTAGTGCATCATATTCACTTTGGGGATCCCTGGACTTTGACTCTTCCCATACATGTCCATTGAGATATCCATTCCCTGAAGCTTATTCCTACTTCCCAGCTACTGAGGCTGTAACCTCTCCTGGGTTTCCCTAACATGGTTGTGCTTTGACTGGTTTACAGATGTGTTCTTGTGGTATACATTGTTCATCTCCAAAGTCCTGTACCTGGAATGAAATCATTCCTGATATTAAAATAGACACATTACCCTTTTTTGGAGGGGGGCTTCACAAAACTCCTTAGCAAATACTGATTTATTTAGACCCTTAGGAAATCTTTCATAGGAATTTTATCCACACCAGGGTGATTATTCATAAACGTCAGAAGAAGAATTGAAGTCTCAATTTAAATCTCCTTCTCAGAATTGGAACTACCAATCTTTAGGATCTTTTTGTGCCTTTAAAAGATGTTGCTTTAGAAGATTTGCCTTTGACAAGCGTGATTGTGATGATTCATAGAGGAGTTGCTGAGTTGGATCACCTGGACAGTATGGTTCATCACACATCAGCCTGGGATGATGGGAATAGTCATAGTTGTGTCACATGGAAATGGCTAAAGGTTTTAGAAGGATTTCTTATACTCTTGGAGGAGATAGAGGGAGTTGTGGAAATATAGTTTCTATTTTATAAGTGGACTTTAACACTGAGAGCATGTAGTGCAGATTTGTGCCTAATAGCATAGGTTACTGGATGGATGATGGGATAGAAAATATTATTCAACTTAAAGGTGACAGAATTTGCTTTCCGCTCTATGGGTTGAAGTCAGTTATCCCTCACAATTCAGACCAAGTTAATGGTGAAGAAGATCCCAAGCAACAGGCACAGAGCTCACTATCACTTAGCTTTGTGCCAAAAGAAGAAACTGTTTTCCTCTTCCTTCTCAAGTGGACCCTGGCCTCCCTGCATCACCCTCATCAGGGATGTGAATTGGCAGACCCAAGTCCCTCACGACTCCCCAAATGTCCTGTTCACAACAGTGAAATGAGGACTGGGATGCCTGCATGAAGCCAAACAGCTGGGGATGAGCTGGGACATCTCCAGCCACCAGTGGAAAATCAGCACTCTGTTGTTACTCTGATTGTAGGACTTGGGCTCAGGGTGCGGATGCTTCCTTAGCTTTATTATTTTTTTCTGGTAAGGCTAGAGATCTACTATTTGCTCCATAGCTCCACTTCTGGCTTTTTTTATGGTTAATTGGAGATAAGACTCACAGACTTTTATGCTTGGGTTGGCCTTGAGCCATTATTCTCAGATCTCAGCCTCCTGAGTAGCCCTCTTTGGGCACCAGTTGTATACAGTTGATGATCTGTGGGCTGAGCACACATCTTCACTTTCCCTTGTACTTAATAGATACAACATTTTTAGCAGAGTTAATGAATACATGTCATAATTTTCATTACTACACTGTCTCTAAACCCATAGATAACAGATGTGTCACTAGCAAATGTGGTCTTGTGAAGTGTTGAGATTAAGAAAGACTTTATGGAGCCTATGTTTCTTTGGGTCTGGCTTACTTCACTTAATATGATTTTTTCCCCCAAGTCCTTCCTTTTCCTAACAAATGGTACGGTGTCATTCTTTCTGATGGAAGAATAGAATTCATATGTAAATATATATCACATTTTCTTCTTGATCCATTCATCTACTGAGGGGCACCTGGGTTGGTTCCATATCTTAGCTATGGTGAATAATGCTGCGATAAACATAGTTGTGCTGGTTGCTTTAGTATGGCCTTGTTTGTGGTCATTTGGTAAATGCCTAGAAGTGGGATTGCTGGGTCATAGGAGAGCTCTGTGTATAGAAACATAGGTCCCATGGTTTCCCTTATTTCTAATAATTAGTATACATCTAGGATAATCTTAGCAGATGAGCAGAATAACTGAATGGCTATATGACCATATAAGATGATGCTAAGCAAAATGAACTCCAAGACATGGACACAAGAGGGTTTCCTTAGATGCTGTTCTCAATGTACTAAGTGATTTTTTATTTATTTATTTTGGGTCTGGTCATGGGGCCTGAACTCTGGGCCTGGGCGCTGTCCCTCAGCTCTTCAGTTCAAGGCTAGTGCTCTACCACTTGAGCCACAGCACCACTTCCGGCTTTTTTCTTTTTTCTTATGTGGTGCTGAGGAATCGAACTCAGGGCCTCGGGCATGCAAGGCAAGCGCTCTACCACTGAGCCACCTTCCCAGCCCCTAAGTGATTTTTTTTCTTTTGTGTGTTTTTTTTTAGCACTATGGTTTATCCCCTGTTGTCACTGTATTCGATTTTGGTACCCTGGGTATTGTATATGCTTATCTGAACTAGGGAACGAAAGGTGAATAACAAAATGATGAGACAAAGGACAAAGTGGGATCCTATGCAGCAGTGAAACTCACAAGAGAATCTGTTGTAAATGATCTGTACGACTTGGGGGGAGGTTGAGGGGAAGGGAAAGAGGGTGAAAAATGAGGAGGGTAAGAAGTTAGACAAGAAATGTAATCACTTCCTTATTTATGTAACTGTAACCCCACTGTATATCACCTTGACAATAACATTAAAAAAAGAAGGACCCCAAATTTTTTCAAGATGGGGGAATCCGAGATGCATTGTTCAGGTGCCCTAGCTTCTTGTTCTGTGCCTGTGTGTCCAGGCTCATCTGAACATCAGAGTAGGAGCTGGGTCCTCTGCTGAGCAGAGAAGAGAGATTGAGATCAGAAAGCTTTGGAAATCTTCAAGGAAAAAGGGTCTGAGAGAATTGACAGCCTGCTTGTGGCTCTAGCTAACTTGATGGAGAATTAAGGAATATGTGGAGGTCCTGCTGCGCTCACATGCCTTCCCCAGTTCCTCTTGAATGTGCTATACCCTGTATCAGAAAAGCTGGTCTTTCCCTTGGAGACACACAGACATATGTCTCTTGTTGGCTGCCCTTGACTTGTCTTCTTGTATTGATGATTTGGGGGCCTATGAAAGTTGTAGGAAATATCTAGATAAGTTCTCAACTGCAAGGCAGATTAGGACTTCTGAAGATGAATTTTCTAACTTCACAGTTTTACCTCAGTGTCTTGCATGTATTTGATCCATTGCCAGCGTGGAAGGAGGAAGGTTATCCATTCATATTAGATCTATAAAACAATATACTTAAGTTTATTATCTCTAGAGACAGTCCCAAATGAGCCAACAGGAGGTATTCTCCCTTTTGTATATAAGCAACTCTCCAGGTTCACTTCCTTGATGAAATTAGCATGCATCAAAAGCCATGTCATATTTATGTCCTCACATACAAGTGTCTGCCCAGTAATGTCTCAAGACACCGCCATTCTATCATTCTGTATACAAATACATCATAGGGAACAAACACTAATATTCAATGTTGCTGTTTTTTGAGGGATTAATACAATTCCATAGCACAATAACAAAGTCTAGGGCAAATGGAGTCATTGCTAGTGCCAGCTACTGGGCATTCTGCTACTACTGAATTTTCAGTAGCATTTTGTAATCTCTTCCACTTCTTACCTTATATTTACTTACTTTTGTTTCTGTCTTTCCTTCTCAGTTTCATACTTTTTTCATTTTAATTTCTCTTGCTTCTTTTTTAGATTTCCCTTCCCTTCCCTTTTACATTCAGCTCTACTGTGGAAGTGTGTGTGTGTGTGTGTGTGTGTGTGTGTGTGTGTGTGTGTGTGTGTGCCAGTACTGGAGCTTGAACTTAGGGCCAGGGTACTATCCCTTAGCTTTTTCACTGGTGGCTGGTAATCAACCACTTGAGCCTCTGCTTTTGGCTTTCTGCTTGTAATTGTAGTCTCACATACTTTTCTGCTGGGCTGGCTTTGAACCATGATCCTCAGATCCCAGCCTATTGAATAGTGAAGATTACAGGAGTGAGCCATGGATGCCCAGAAACTCCCCAAGTTTTATTTCTCAGGTCCACAAACACCCTTGCTAAGCTTAGCACCCAGGGGCACTGTTAACATTAGCGTTTATGGAGTCTGGGACCAAGATCTTTCTATGAAGCACACGTGAGCAATACCAATTTAGAGGTATTTGCTTATCATCAGGTTCTTACCACTACAATTAAAATCTTGAGATTGTGCTTTCATTTTCACATATAGCTGCTGAATATTATGACAGCACCCTCCCATTCTTCTCTTCATTTGTCTACCTTCCTCCCCTCACCCCAAGTGCCAGCATGCTGGAATTTATTTTGTTAGACTGTAAATTAGTTTTTCAAAGGAGTTACCACTGGGATTCTCCTCTGCATGTACCATACTTTGGTTCATAAATTTGTGTACATGTGCATACAACCCTGTATATATATATATATATATATATATATACATATATATATGTATATATATGTATACATATATATTTATAAATTAGATTTAAGTGCTATATGTGAGAGAAAACATGCATTCTTTGTCTCTCTGTGCCTGACTTATTCATTTAACATATTTTTTCCAGGTCCATCCATTTCTTTGCAAATGATGTGATATCATTTTTTTCCTGAAAGATGAGTAAACTTTATATCCCTCTCTGTCTCCCTTTCTCTACCTATATATCTCACATTTTCTTCACCCATTCATCCACTGAAGGGAATCTGGGCTATTCCCATACCTTGGCTGTGGTGAATAGTAGGTGGGGTTGGGAGAGATGGGGGAAGAATGATAAAGGGGTGACATTGATCAAGATACATTGTACTCATAAACTGAATTTAAATCCATTTGCACAACTACTTACAGATAATAAAACTATTTAAAAAAAAGATTGTGCTTAGTCTATATCATTACTGACCAAAAATACCACAGAATAAATAAAGGAATGGCTGCTGGCTGTGTGTAGGAGAATGGACGTGAATAGCCATGGGGAATTTTACAACTTGGTCTAAAAAATGTAGTCCATCTGCAATGATGGCATCTGAAGATGATGACCACTCAGTAGCTTTGCAAAGGTGCTGTTCAATCCAGTGAAGGGGAAAGCCTCACATTTCTTTTGTCCCCATTTCCATACTCTGGCTTGGATTCTCTGTAATCTACAATCTGCTGCATTATTCCTGGCTGCAGCTATTTACTTCCGTGATATGATGTACACTTAACGCAAATGGCAAAGCATCCTCAGGGAGGTGGTTTGGGTACCTGCAGTGTGAAGGCCAGCAAGGAGTATGCCACACTGATATCAAAGGCCATTAACACAAATACAAATTAGCATTTGTCATCAAGGTCTGGTGGCATGCCACCAGGCAGGCCAATCATCCTGACACCTGTTTACAGACACATGCTGCTAATCAGGCAGTAAAATCTTCTGAATTCCTGTGTTTCTCCACATTTGCTTTCAAGACTTTGGAAAGCACTAAATTAGCTCCAATTAGTAAAGCTAACATGTACACAAGTACTGAACTTTTTAATTTAATGGAGATCTCCCTGCTGGGTGAACAAAAATCATTTCTAATGAGAGTCCATTTCTTTTATACAAACTGTTGGCTATATGTCTTAAAAGGTTAATCACAGTTTTATTTTAATCTAAAACACTGATATTGAAAAATGTTTCACATTTTTTACAAGTCATTAAAAAGCCTGATACACATTTATTCAGAAATAAAGCTCTTTCAAGGAGTTTAGGGTCTAAATTGCAAATTCAAATTTTACTTTTTCTCTTTTTGGAGCAACAAAAGACAAGCAACTACTTCATGCATGTATTTTATGTTACTGTATTTTATGCAAACTTCCCAGTTTGATGGTAAATCACATGAAATCAGTCTTTTAGGAGTGGATCTTCAGATCCACTATAAAAAAGCACTTCCAGATGTCTCAAAAAATGGAGAGTCTTGCAAGATAGAAGTTTCAGCAGCAAGGATTTATTTTAGTAAAACAGGGTCAAAGTAAGTAGTTAAAGACTCAAAATGGCGATTTCTGATTCAGTCTTCATAATTTCTGAGCTGGGTGAATATATGTGGTTATGTCATTGTAGAAATTTCTACTCCTTAGACAATGGTTTTGAATGGGTATGATGGGTCAGGCCTGTCTAAAACTCAGGTAACTTCCAGGAATTCCTTTTGCCAGAAACATCATTTATTCTGTCTGTTTTTACCTATTAGAGTTTCTAGGTTTTTACCCTTTCCAAAAAAGCAGATTTAGAAAGCTATTCTTATATTTTTAAAGGAGAAGACAGATTTAGATAGCCCCTCCCACATCTCCTAATCTTGTAACTTAATAATAAAAGGAGGTATGGTAAGAGAGCTTATTTGCTTTTTCAGTTTACTTCCTGTTTTAACTACTGAGTCTGGCCCTTTGTATATTTGTTTAAAAAAAAACCATTTTCTGCTGGCAAAATTAGTTAATTACTTGTAGAAAACTAAGGCTAGATACTTATATACCACCCTGCACCAGAATCAACTCCAAATGGACCAAAGACCTTGGAGTTAAAACAGACACTCTGAAAACATTACAGGACTTGTACTTCTCCTATGTCGAAAACGAACTTTACAACTTTGGTATCGGGGGGGGGGGGGGGGGGGGGTGGGAAGGGGAAACAAAGGAGGAGGCTACAATGCTTGATAAGAAATGTACTCATTATCTTGCACATGTAATTGTAACCCCTCTGTACAGTACTTTCACAATAAAAAAATTAAAAATAAAATAAAAAACATTACAGGATGGAATAGGAGAAACCCTAGGTCTCCTTGACACAGGCCAAAATTTTCTTAATAGAGACCCAGAAACACAGTAAATCAAAGAAAGGTTGGACAAATGGGATTGCATGAAATTGCAGAGCTTCTGCATGGCAAAGGACATAGCTAGCAAGATCAATAGAAAGCCCACGGATTGGGAGAAGATCTTCACTAGCCATACAACAGACAAGGGTCTCATAGCTAAAATATACCTGGAATTCAAAAATTTAAATCCCCCAACAACAAATCCTCAAAGAAACAACTGCCCAATAAATAAGTGTGCTAAAGACTTAAAGAGAAACTTCTCTGAAGAGGAAATAAAAATGACCAATAGACACATGAAGAAATGCTCAACCTTCCTAGCCATAAAAGAAATGTGGAGGGGAAGGGGAAAACAAGTCGTTTAAATAAGGATACAGGTGGACCCATTGCAACAATGAGATGTACAAGTCGTTATGTCGAAAAATGAACTTTACAACTTTGGTGTGTGTGGGGGGGTGGGGGAAGATAGGAAGGGATAGGAAGGGGAAACAAAGGAGGAGGCAACGATGCTTGATAAGAAATGTACTCGTTATCTTGCCCATGTAATTGTAACCTCTCTGTATGGTATTTTCACAATAAAAAAATTGAAATCAAAACAAGATTGAGATTCCACCTCACCCCAGTTAGAATGGCTATAATCAAGAACTCTAATAACAACAGATGCTGGAGGGGATGTGGCTAGTAGGGAACCAACTTGTTCAACCATTTTGGAAAGTAGTATGGAGGTTCCTCAAAAGACTCCATATAGAGCTCCCCTGTGACCCAGCAATCCCACTTTTGGGCATTTACCCAAATGATCACAAACAAGACCATACTAAAGCTATCAGCACAACTATATTTATTGCAGCATTATTAGAATAGCTAAGATATGGAACCAACCCGGATGCCCCTCAGTAGATGAATGGATCAAGAAAATGTGGTATATATACACAATGGAATTCTATGCCTTCATCAGAAAGAATGACATTACCCCATTTGTTAGGATATGGAAAGGCTTGGAAAAAATTATATTAAGTGAAGTAAGCCATGACCCCCAAAAACATAGGCCCCATGTTTTCCCTTATTTGCAATAAATAGTATATGTCTGAGACAAGCAGAAAAGGTCAGATAAATTGATGTTAGGTGAAATGAACCCCAAGATTAGGATTCAAATGATTTTCTTTCATGCGATTGTTTCTAACATATTTATAAGTTGATTTCTTTGTTGCTTTGTATGTCACTCCCCCACGGTATAACCCCTGCTTTCACTGTATTTGATGTTGGTATAATTTGTGGAAAGGAAGGGAACAAATCTTTTAAATAGGGATACAGGTGGACCCATTGCAACAATGAGATGTACAAGTCGTTATGTTGAAAAATGAACTTTACAACTTTGGTGTGTGTGTGTGTGGGGGGGGGAAGATAGGAAGGGATAGGAAGGCGAAACAAAGGAGGAGGCAACAATGCTTGATAAGAAATGTACTCATTATCTTGCCCATGTAATTGTAACCTCCTGTATGGTATTTTCACAATAAAAACAAAGAGAGAAAAAAACAACCATTTTCCTGTCTCCTCATCTGTCAATCCAGCCTCATTTTCTATCATATGAATAATTTCTATGCAAATGAAGTGGTAAAATATAAACAGACAGCAATAGGAAACAGTTACCCTTTCTTTGAGACAGCATTGTCTATTCTCAGCTCTGCCATCTACTGCCACTTCAGATGCTTTATTACAGTGCCTGAGCCTTATTTCCAACCAGGGACCTCCTGTAATGGAATGCCAGTAGAATTCTATGTCTTGGTGATTTAGATGCCAGATTTATTCTTGATAATAAAAAGGGATCTGGTCACCGATAATGAGAAAGTATACTTTATTGACTGGTGATGTCTTCAGGCTTTCGGTTTCCAGCCATAACTAAGCTTCACAGAACTAGTGACTGATAGTTTTAAATCATCATGTGGATAATAAAAGTGGAAAGAAAAACCATAAATATGATTGGGCACATAAAAATATATATGTAGAACACAGTCATCCCAAGGAATATCTTAGTTATCAAACACAAAAAATGAGAAACTATAAGAAACTCCAATAAGTAATTATCCTCATCTATTGCAGTACGCTAGCCCTAATGCTTCTTCATTGTATTTATAGAAAGTAAGTAAGGAGTGATGTTACAGTTCAAGAGGAAGAAGGATGAAAAGAGGAAATAGGGTAGAAATGAGAGAAAGGAAGAATCCTATGGAATTCAAAGTTTTTATTCCAAGACTATGGAACACTGAAGGTCTTGACCCTAATTTCTGGCTAGAGTTGGACATTAGGGTGCAGCAACAGATGGTTACAGGGAGGGAGGAGGACACAATGGAGCCTACATAAAGAGCTCAGTGGCTCTCTCTCCCAGAGGAGCCAGCCAGACCGATGGTGGCTGAGGACCCTGTGACCCAAATCTACTGTCCTTCATGAAGAACACATATTTTACTTCCCTAACTAAGCTCTTGTGTCAGAACCACTGTTCCTGTACTTTAAGAACACCTTATTCACGGAGAGGTAGAGTCTGGTTAGGGGATGCCATTTAACAGAAAAGGAAGTGTTTCTCATTGGGATTCCAAAGGAATAGTGGGAAGACTTGTTTGTATTATTGGTTCATTTACACTTATCTCTATTGATGCATTTAGACCATTTGTTCATTTTACTTTGGTCCTTTTATGTTATTTCCTTAAAATCTCCTTTGCCTTATTTGAATATTTGAACTTTTATTGACTATTTGCATCTCCTTCTACATTATTTTTAGTGGCTGATCAAGGGATATAACTTGACTTTTCAGTTTACTTAGAAGTAAGTACAATGCAGAAAAAAGCCATGACCACATGAGTCCTTTGTCCTCCTTATTTGTCTCTAGTGGCCATATGCATATTATAGTCAAACACATTGGAGATAATTTCAAATTTCTGTGTCAACTGTCTTTCCCATTTTAAATTACTTCAGAGAAAATGACCTATTTTTATCCTATTTACCCTAATATTTACTGGTGGTGGTTTGGCTTTCTCATTCCTCAAACATCTACAATAGTTTCCCTGAGAACTATTTTCCTCTATTCCTCTCTTTCATGACTACTAAAATGAAGCCTATATTCTTACTCCCTATCAAGGAGGGATACTTGAGCTCTTTTTGGATTCTCAGACCTTAAATCTCATTCCCCAGGGTCTTCATGCTTCCCCCATCAAGTTTTCTTCTACTTAATACACTTTAGAAGGGTGGGGTAGGCAAATGGAGAGAGGAAGGGTAGAGAAGGCAGTCATAATATTTAATGGCTACATGCAAAAATGGAGCTAGGAAAACTGAGGGGATGGATCGGATTGGGAGAGATGGGGAAGAATGATGAGGGGTTGATGCTGATCAAGATGCATTGTACTCGTAACTGACATGTTAACCCCTTTGTACAACTGCTTAAAGACAATTTTTAAAAATCTAAGGTTAAAACAGTTATTATTTTCCCTCATGAGCCATTGTAATAATTGTATTTTCATAAAATGAATCCTGATTATCCTTTTGAAGATTCTATATTCTTTCTTGGGCTTCCCATGGGAACCTACCTATTAACTATATACCTTATTGTCTGAAATAGAGAGCACAATAGCATAATCTTACTATTCACTGCCACTTTGAAAATTTATTTATTTATTTAGTGCTGGAATTGGGGTTCAAACTCAGGGCTTGGCCACTATCCATCGACTTTTGTGCTCAAGGCTTGTGCTCTACCACTCTTGCCAGGTCTTCCCTTGTGGGTTTTTTTGGTAGTTAATTGGAGATAAGAGTCTCAAGGACTTTTCTGCCTTGGCTGACTTCAAAACCCAATCTTCAGATCTCAGTTTCATGAATACTAGGATTACAGGCTTGAGTTACTGATGCTCAGCTAAATTTTTGTTTAATTTCATTTTTTTGATCTACATACAATAGTTGCTCAAACTTATGGGGATAGAATTTGATAGATCAATACATGTATACATTGGTAATGAAAAAAGCAGGGTGATTAACATATCTATCACCTCAAACATTTATAGCAAATCAGTATTCTATTTCAAATATTTTCTTATTTTGAATATCAAAATCTTCCCTTTTATATACCCTCTTCTTGTTGCTGCATTTGACAAAACTTTCAACTTCATTCATTGATGATTTAAGCAATGGCTAAAGTCTTTCAATAATTTTCTAACATGCAAGTTATATCTGCATTGTAAACTTTAATGTTCCTCTAGTTTTACCTGCAATTTTTTTATGTTTTTTTATTGTAAAAATAGTTTACAGAGGGGTTACAGTTACACGAGTAAAGTAATGAGTACATTTCCTATTGAGCATTGTTACCTCTTCTTTTGTTTATCCCCTAACATCCCTCCCACCTCCCCATCTTCTTCCTCCTCCCTCCAAGTTGTAAAGTTCATTTTCAACATTCACTTGCAATTTCTATAGCTACCTTATGAATTTATAATGGCCCAGAACTTTGGCCTTATATTTTAACCTAAACCTTACCACGAACTGGCCAGATTGTTTTTCGAAATGTCACCCTTTCCTACCATCTGTCTGACAACTGTTAATCTATTTAGAGATTGCAAACATTGTGAAAGCTAACATGAGCTAAAAGAACTAAAAAAAAATCTCTGAAATGTAATCAACTTTCTCATTTTATTGGAGGATGTAAATAATATAGTTTTTCATAAGCAAAGCAGACATATTTACAGCTTGCACTCTGAGAGTCTTTGCTTCAGGCCTGTGCCAATATTTCTGCATCATAGCTTTGCTTTCTTTTTTTATATACTGATTTTATGGTCTGCAAGACAGAAAATGAAACAACAACAACAATAGTAACAACCAATCTGTTTCTTCTCATTCTCTCTATTACATTTGGGATGGGCAAATAACAAAGGCAATTAGCATACATGCTGAAAGGCAATGCCCAGCATCTGCAGACTGTGAAACAATGGACCACTATAGCAAACTCTCATAGGAATCGCCTGCATGCCTATCCAGAGATTTTTTTTCTGTAGTGTGTGTGTATGTGGGTGCATGTGTGTGTGCCTGCATGGGTGTGTATGCACTATCTTATAAAAATCCACCCTGCAGCAGAAATTACATTTTTGAAGAAACCTGTTCCTTTCACTGGAATGTATCCCAGTAAAGCAGGCTGATTTTTTTCCCCTTGAGCAATTTGCCTTCTGTAACTGAGGCTCTGTTAATAAAAAATGCTTTGGGTGAAGGCAGCCCTATCTTCACTTGGTCCTGTTCCCCCGCATGTCCCCTACTTCCCTGCAGCACCCACTGAGGGGGCTTGGCCTCTGTCCTAGAAAGAAGAGAAAAATGTGTGTCATCATAATGGTCCTGCTAGCAAATGTTGCTGTCATTTGTCTGACTCCAGGCAGGTGTTCAACCTCTGTAAGTGGTGAACTTATTAAGGATCTACTCTTCTAAAATCCTCCCGAGGACATTTTCTGTGCTAGGGATATGAGTTTAAACACCTTGAATTATCTAGCCTTCTAAGTCCTGCTTAGTGGTGTCTTTTCCAGTGCCTACGTCAGACTGATCAATATATCCAGTCTCAGAGATGGAGCCTGGTGGGCTTTGAGTGTTTCATAAAGTTCTTGGTTATCTTTGTTTCTTCTTTGGGCTGGCTGATTTCAAGCAGCATAGGAAATATATAGAAGTAGAAGATTTTGAGTTTGTGGTCTTGAATTGGTGTTAGGGACTATCCATGGATCTTAATTTGGAGTTTCTTTCTCTGTCTCTCAAAATGTCAGTGCTGCAGATCCCCCAGAATTATGGGAGGCACACTGGTATTGGAACTCCACAAAGCCATTTCATTGTGTTACATAATTTTCAAATCTTGGCTCTTTTAACCTTGAGACAGAGCCATTGATCACAAGTGAGGATGTTCAAACAAAAAGGTAGGATTTTATTCAGTGTCCAGTGAAAAGCAGGAACCAGGTTTCAAATTCTGATCAGTTCTTCTTTAGCAGATGAAAGAAATAGGGGGAGATGCTGCTTTGGATGGCATGACTCGGGCAAGTAGCGGGCAGAAGATTTCTGACTTCCAGGAAGAAATCTGTATGTCTGCAAGAATTCTGTCCAACCCTTCCTGCTTACCCATGTGTAGCCAGTTCTGGGAGTTTCAGCAGAAATTGTACACTGTCATTGTGGTCAGGAAGTTTATTATGGAGATGTATTTCAATGAGATAGTAATGACACAGAACGGTAACCACTGGTGGCAGCCAACAGTTTTAAGGGGCCTGAATTGTTAGATCTAACACATTGTTTATCATAGAAACTCCCCTCTATGAACAGCCATTCTTAGTGCGTGTGTTGGTCCTATAGAGCTGCCCATATTAGGGCTCAGGAAGGGAAGCAAGGGAGAATGGTAGTGAAAGAAGAGAGGGCAAGGTTGCCCGGGAGGGCAGGGGAAACACCTGAGCTTCAGCCAGAAGGTTCTGAGATGGCCAAATATGGAAAATATATACATATATAATATTAATATAATGGCAATATGGGCCATGGAGGCAACTAGATCACTAACATTTTCTTTAGATTAATGCTCTAATCTTTGTGGAAAAATGGTCAGAACTCACCTTTTAATATACTTTAATATACTTTATAAGATATTTCAATAGCCTTATTTCTTTGTATTCCTGAGAATATAAAAAGCTATAAATGCTTTATATAAATATATATTGAAATATTCATATACTTATATGTATAAATTATATTTCTATGGTTTCTGGATAAGACCATACCAGTAAAAGCTTTTGTGTGCAATTTTTATGGCAAAAATGAATTTTCAGTGGAGAGAGATCTTAATATCATAGAAAACAAATAGAGGTTTGAAAGTTCACATTAGTTAGAACCAAACAAGCTGGTAGAATTAAAAAGAAACTCCTAACTTCCATTGGCTTAATGACAATTAGTCATGCAATGTTATCCTCTCTGTAAATCAAGCAAAATTGCTCTGGGAAGAAATAACATCTGACTTAGGGGGTCTTTATAGGACTTACGTGGATGTAGATTCCAGGATTGTTTCAATAGCGCAGATGATAAATTTGAAGAGACAACCAACAGCGAGTATTCTCTGTCTGTCGTCTGTCTGTCTGTCTGTCTGTCTGTCTCTGTCTGCCTTTCTCTCATCTATCTATTTTTCTGAAGATTTAACTAAAAGCTGGGCCCTGGTAGCTCCTGCCTGTACTCAGGTGGCTGAGATTTGAGGATGATAGTTTGAAGTCAGCCTGGGCAAGCAAGTCTGAGAAAAACTTATCTCTGGTTAACCAGCAAAATGCCAGAAGTGAAGCTGTGGCTCAAGTGATAGAGTACCAGCTGGGACAAGGGGAGAGGGAAGACTTGTCATCAAAGATTGAAGGATGACTTCCATCTTTAATTCCCCACTTAAAATATGTACATTTCCATTTTGTATAGTTATAAACTTTATTCAATTTTATATACAGATTGAATATCCATAATTTGATAACAAAAATGCTTCAGAACCTGAAACTTCTATTTTTTTGGTCGGTTGTGGGGCTTGAACTCCAGGCCTGGGCACTGTCCCTGAGCTCTTCAGCTCAAGGCTAGTGCTCTACCACTTGAGCTACAGCATCACTTATGGCTTTTTCTGCATGAGGTGCTGAGGAACTGAACCCAGGGCCTCATGAATGCAAGGCAAGCACTCTACCACTGAGCCACCTTCCCAGCCCCAAGAACCTGAAACTTTTTTTTTATTGTGAAATACTGTTCAGAGGGGTTACAATTACATGGGCAAGATAATGAGTACATTTCTTATCAAGCATTGTAGCCTCCTCCTTTGTTTCCCCTTCCCATCCTTCCCCTGCCCCTCTATCCTCCCCCCCCTCACCAAAGTTGTAAAGTTCGTTTTCGACATACCGACTTGTACAACTCATTGTTGCAATGGGTCCACCTGTATCCCTATTTAAACGATTTGTTTTTCCCCTTCCCCTCCACAAATTATACCGACATCAAATACAGTGAAAGCGGGGGGGGGGCATACAAAACAACAAAAAACATCTTATAAATGTGTTAGAAACAATCACATGAAGAAAAAAAAACATTTGAATACATATCTTAGGGTTCATTTCCCTAACATCACCTTATCTGACCTTTTCTGCTTGACTCAGACATATACTAGATATTGCAAATGAGGGAAACCATGGGACCTATGTTTCTTTGGGCCTGGCTTACTTCACTTAATTTTTTCCACTCCTTTCCATTTCCTAACAAATGGGCAATGTCATTCTTTCTGATGGAGGCATAGAATTCCATTGAGTATATATACCACATTTTCTTGATCCATTCATCTACTGAGGGGCTTCTGGGTTGGTTCCATATCTTAGCTATGGTAAATAATGCTGCAATAAACATAGTCATGCTGGTAACTTTAGTGTGGTCTTGTTTGTGATCATTTGGATAAATGCCCCAAAGTGGGATTGCTGGGTCATAGGGGAGCTCTATGTGGAGTCTTTTGAGGAACCTCCATACTGCTTTCCAAAGTGAAGAACCTGAAACTTTTGATCATTAATATGACTGTTGAGTTGACACGTGGCTTCACATGAAAGATTGCACTTGAAATAAGCAAGTGCACTCAAAATACTGAATGAAATTTTCTGGGATCTCTATGTATAAGGTATGTGTGAAGTATAAATTCATTTTGTAGTTAGACCTGGTTATCATTCCAAAGATAGTGATTATGTATATATAAATGCCCCCAATTGGAGTATCTGTTATACGAAACAAACATTTCCAATGAGATATACTCAGCAGATACCAGTGCTCACACCTCTCATCCTTGCTACTGAAGAAGCTAAGATCTTTGGACTGTGGTGGTTCAAATCCATCCCAGTTAGAAAAGCCCATTAGACTCTTATATACAATTAACCAGCAAAGAGCTAGAAGTGGAGGTGTGCTTCAAATGACAGAGTACCAGCCTTGAGTGAAAAATTCAAGTGTGAGTAAATCCTCAGTACACACACACACACACACACACACACACACAGAGAGAGAGAGAGAGAGAGAGACAGAGACAGAGACAGAGACAAAGAGAGACAGAGAGAGACAGAGAGAGACAGAGAGAGAAGTGCCCATTGTATATATAAAGTTCAAATCCTAGATTTAATGCTCCATACATTAAAAAAGAATGTCTACTTTTATTAGTGAATTTAGAACATTTCATGCTAAAAAGAGCTAGCTATCCACGAGTCATTTTCAAAACACTGTTTCCCTGAGAGTACACTTAGGAAGGAAGGGGTGATGGTGCCTGGTACCAGGGCAGAGTACCCAGGCCTTTGCCAGCTTCTGCTGTGTGGTGACTGGTTTGCTGAATGAGCTGATCTTCTTAGGTCTGTGAGAGGCAGCCTCCACATCCTGAAGGACAGAGAGGATTGGGCATGCCTCAGAAACATAAGAATCCTCTGGAATACTGAGCTAATAAGCTATTTTGAAAGACATTTTTGAAGGTTTTTCACATATTTTGCTACATAACATTAGATTTTATCCTGAGCTTGAGAGGATCAATAATTTTAGGTTAGATTTGGCTTCATCAGGGGAAAAAGTATCTACAATATCTAAAAAATCCGAAGTTATCCTTCTTATCCAACTGGATACTGTATCCATCCGTTATTCCCAATTCTCCAAACTCTTTTCAGCCTTTTGTAACCACCATTCTATTCTCTACTTCTCAGATCATATTCAGTAATTAAGCTCCATGTATAAGTCAGAACATACAGTTGTCCTGATTTGAACATCACCTAGTGTCCATTATACAATTTTTTTAAAGTCCTAGGTCTGAACTAGGATTCTTAGACAAGGAAGCAAACTAACCAATGTAAAAAAGAGCTAGACACGTGGCTTGCTGCCTAGCAAGCATAAAATCCTGAGTTAAAAAACAAACCAAACCCAACCAAAACCGACAATAAAGCCAAAACAAAGATGGGGGCAGGAATGGTAATTTTTTTTCTTCTGCTTTTAGTTAACTCCTGGGCCCAAGTAAGGAGTTAGTACTTGTCAGCAAAAGCACGTTAAGTACTGATCTTACTCATCAAACTGTATGATTATGTACCAAATGAGAAGACTAAAAATTCTTAAATGGAATATATTTTAAAGTATAGCAGAATCTTACATTTGGGGAGTTGAGGGTTTAGTTCAATGGTGGCAAGAGTAAAACAAAAAACAAAGAGTATATTTGCTGAAGCCGAAGAAACAGATTTCTTTTCTTCTGGCAAGGAAAATTCTCCTCTCAAAAGGATGAGATCAACCCAAAATACTTACCTTTCCAGGCGTGGGACTTTTTTGTTATTATACTTATGGACCAATCTTAGTTACACCAGAGACAAATAGCATTTTTTAATAATGAATGAATATAGGTCTCAGGGTGTCTTACCAGCTGGGCGAAGGTGACAGTGGGAATTAACAGGGTAGAAGTAGTTGTAGTGATGGTGGTAGTGGTGATGGTGGTTATGGTGATGATAATGGTGGTGGTGATGATGGTGGTGGTGGTTATGATGATGGTGATGATGGTACTGGTGGTGATACTGCTGGTGCTATTGCTGGTGGTGGTGGTAGTAATGGTGATGGTGGTGATGGTGGTGGTGCAGGTGGTAGGGTTTTAGGACCTCAGTTGCTGTCTATGCAGCAGAGGTCTAATTCTCAGTGAGGAACTTTACAAGAGATACTGTTTTGGTTTGGTTTGGTTTTTCATTCTATAGATATTTCCTTACATATAGATCAAAGTGTAATTAAAAACTATATAATATCATGTACATTGTTCCAGGACATATTTCAAATACTTTATTATTGTTTTTATTAGTATACACTAATTGTACATGGGAAGAGTTGTTTCATTGTGACATTTCCACACATGCGTACAATGTATCCTGATCTATTATGCTTTACTACTCCTGTCTGAAACTATGTCAACATGTTTCATTCTTCTAGATTCATAGATGCGCATAAACTACTTGGACCATATTCATCCTCATTTGCCTTCTCCATTCACCTTCCCTCATCCAACTGACATCCTTGTGAGAGAATCTCTTACTTTGCCATCATACATTTTTAAGTGTGTGTTAATTATGCCAAGGAATTTTGCCATGGTATTTCAGATGTGTGTATATTATATTTTAATCAGGATAACCCTCTCTCTATATATCTTTCCCCACTATTCAGCCATGTATTGATCAAAAAATTTTACTGAAATTCCTTGTGCTATCTTCCTACCTGGTTGCAGTGTATTTTGAAGTTATTAATTCACCCTCTAATGCTTTCTTTCTCTCCTTTAAGCAGTCCCATAGTTAGATTCATGTCCTATTGTTCTACTTGTATGTGTGTATGTATGTATGTATGTATATAAGTATACATATATATTTATATATATGTATATACATACATAGACACAAGTACATGTCTTTTAGGTCTGTTTCCACAGATTAGTAAAAACATGAAATATTTGGTTTTTGAGCTTGGCTTATCTCACGCAACATCATCTTTTATTCACTTGTTTGATCAACATGGAAAGTATGGCAGAGAGAATGAAAGTATTGCAATAACAATGAGCAGATTGCCCAGTCATTCTGTGAATGGTAGCCAGCCTCTAGCATCCATGATTTTAACTATGCCACTCTGTGTACATACAAAAGCATCATTTAGAAAATTTTAAACACGTACATTGAACTTCACTATAATGTATGAATCAGTTATGGCTAATCATTTTTGGTCTGGTACTGGGGTTTGAACTCAGGGCCTTGAGCTCTCAACTCTTTTGCTCATAGATGATGCTGTACCACACAAACCATGCCTCCAGTCTGTCATTTTGCTGGTTAATTGGAGTTGGGATCTTATAGACTTTTCTTCCCAGGCTATCTTTGATCTTTGAACCTCAAAGTCTTAACCTCCTGAGTAGCTAGGATTATAGACATGAGCCTAATTTTTGAGGGTCAGTATTTTGTAAGGTTTGACACTAGAAGTTTGTAAAAGTTTGTTTTGTTCCAATTAAAAAATGTAACTGCAAGGGCTGGGAAGGTGGCTCAGTGGTAGAGAGCTTGCCTTGCATGCCTGAGGCCCTGGGTTCGATTCCTCAGCATCACATAAGCAAAAAGAAAAAAGCTGGAAGTGGCGCTGTGGCTCAAGTGGTAGAGCGCTAGCCTTAAGCTGAATTGCTAAGGGACAGTGTTCAGGCCCAGAGTTCAGGCCCCATGACCGGACCTAAAAAAAAAAATGTAACCGCAATTGTGCAGAAAGCAGTGAAAAATCAAGGACAGAATTAAAAGTATCCACTGTGTATACTAAGGGCCATCTCAGAGGAAGTATTCTAGGTACCCATGTGGACCTATCTAAGCTCAGAAATTGCAAAAGTTAAAAACACTTTATCTGAGGTCTTAGGAATTGAAATATATAAAAAATAAGATTCAAGCTGGGTGCCAACAGTTTATACCTGTAATCCTGGCTACTTAGAAGGCTGAGATCCAGAAGGTCCAAGTGATTTCATTTTTGAAGTAAAAAGTTGTGCTAGATGTATGGCTCAAGTATCAGTCTAGCAAACAAGATGTCCTGAATTCAAACCCCAGGACTAACAGAAAGAGAGAGAAAGACACACACACACACACACACACACACACACACACACACAGAGAGAGAGAGAGAGAGAGAGAGAGAGAGAGAGAGAGAGATTCTGATAATCCTAAAGCAGTGTTCTGAAGAAGGAAAGGTCATTCTATTGAGCAGACATTGTTGATTTATTACAAGACAGTAAAAATTTCTTTGTGGGGAAACTTCAATTGGAATCAAGATCATAAGTATGTGTTTTGCAACCAATAGGAGACAAAGAAGACCATAAAACAAGAGTCTCATAATCTCTTGAAATGCAACTTGAATCTCTGGGCACAACATCAGGTGGCAACTTGAGTTCTTATCCTGGGCAGTAGCTGGAACCCAGCAGAAGTCATGTGTCTTAATGGCCTCTAATTCTATTTTGAAAAACTATTTCAATATCTCTGTCATTGTAATTTTTCTTTGTTTTCATATCAGCATGACAAACAGCACATACATTTTCAGAAGGAGAGCAGTGCAGGTTGAGAGGTCAATTCCCTTTAGTCAATGTCTTTGCCTTTAGCATCACAATTAATGGCCTTGCTCTCTGTTCTTGTCTTCCCACTCACCTCTATCCAGCATCAGAGAAGTATTGTGGAATATTTCACCAGAGGTTGAATATTCTAAGAGTAAACATGTCATTCAAGATTTACCCTGTGTCACTTTTCACTCATTGTCATTTCAAGTGATAAAAATATATCCACACTAAGAGTTGTTTCATAGATGTTTCTCAGAGGGGGAAAAAGGTCTTTATGGGCCAGGCACTGGTGGCTCATGCCTGTAATCCTAGCTACTCAGGAGGTTGGGACCTGAGGATCATGATTCAAATCCAGTCTATGCAAGAAAGTCCATGAGACACTTATCTCCAATTAACCACCAGAAAACCAGAAGTGGAGCTGTGGCTCAAAGTGGTAGAGCACTAGCCTTGAGCAAAAGAGTTCAGGGACAGCACCCAGGCCCTGAGTTCAAGACCCATGATTGAGCCCTTCCCTCTCCCAAAATCTTTATGAACATACTGGATTTGTTGATATGTGACTTATAATTTATTCTACAAATTTCACAAAGGTTATGACTATGTTAATGAAAATATGGAGACCAAGGAATACTGATGCCTGGATGACAGGTAGGAGGTTCTGATTTATGAAATACGGAGAAAACTGGGGCCCTGGAGTTTCACAAAACATCCAAAACTTTTACTAGGAAATTGTAATCTGCACACCAGCAAAGAATCACAAACATATGAACCATGATTCCTAGATTCCACTACTTTCAATTTATATTAACAGCTCAAATGGATCTCAGTGAACCTCTATGTATATAATAAGTTCCATACTTGTTGATGTTGACTACAAATTGAGACAAAAAGGTATATTTGTTAAACATATAAATTTTGTTTGTATCATTCTATAAACATCAGAGTATAAAAAGTATATTACAGTTATACTACATTAGTATTGGAAGTCCTCTGGAAATAGTTTAAAGTGTATAGGAGGAGGCAAATAGTTTCTAGAACCTATGGCATCATGTAAATGTTTAGAGTGCTGTTTAATTAATCATGTCCAGGTGAAATTATTATTATTATTTTTTACTATCAATTGGGTTTGCTTATAGATTTATAGGCACATTCTAATGACTATATGAGCAAAACTGTGCAGCCTATGTTTTTGGGGGTTTGGCTTACTTTGTTTACTGTAATTTTTTCCAAGTCTTTCTATTTCCTTAAGGATGGGGCAATGTCATTCTTTCTAGTGGAAGCATAGAATCCCATTATGCACATATTTTCTTGACCCATTCATCCATTAAGGGTTGATCCCATATCTTGACTATGGTAAAGAATGCTGCAATGAACATGGTCATGCTAGTGGCTTTAGTGTGGTATGGTTTGTGATCAATTGGATAAATGCCCAGGACTGGGAATGCTAGGTCATAGAGAAGATACCCTTAGGAGATTATCACAGGGGCTCAATAGCTATGTGCATATGAACATACAAAATGATGCTTATTGAAATGAACTCCAAGAAATGGAGGCAAGAGATTTTTTTATTGTACTGTTTGTGGTTCTTGCTTCCCCCTGTTTCTTCTTTCCCTTCTTCTTTCCATTTTTGTTTGCTTTATTTCTTCCTGTTGCTGTTTATGTACCCTTTGTCTTATATATAAATGTATCTGATTTGGGGAGGGGAAAGGGAAGCACAGAAATGGTGGGACAAAGGATGAACCAATTCAGCAGTGAAACCCACTAGACACTATGCTGGAAGTGAACCACTCAACGTTGTGAGGAGGAAAGTCAGGAGATGAGAAACTAGGAGAGAATGAGGGAGGGGATGAAACTATTCAAAAGGAAATGTACTCATTACCTGGCTTATGTAAGTCTTATCTCTCTGTTCATCATCTTTACAACAATTTTTTTTTAAAAAAAGAAAAAAAGAACCGAAGACATAGGTGCCACTTTTGCTACAGGGATGGCCATCCAGTCCTTTTGGCCTTTATACAGTGGTGAAGTTCAGGGACCCTGGGACGAATCCCTGGGTGAACACCTACTGAATCACCCACTGCTGCTCTGCCCCATTCTGGTTTTCTCATGCATGTCAGAGAACTTGTATCCCAATTAATGGGTAGAAATATTTGGAGTCTGACTGCTGCTCTCTGAGAAGCTGCTTTTTGTGTCTTTAATACCTTCTGTCCTTCCCATGCCCAGCAACACTGCCCTCATTCAAATCTTGTTCTGTCTCCTCTTCCACTCTACAATTATTTCCCATCAGTGTAAACTTGTTCAACCCTTTGGAAAGCAGTATGAAGTTTCCTCAAAAGACTCCACCTAGAGCTCCCCTATGACCCAGCAATCCCACTTTTGAGCATTTACCCAAACAATCACAAACACGGCCATACTAAAACTATCAGAACAACTATGTTTATTTCAGCATTATTTACCATAGTTAAGATATGGAATCAACCCAGATGCTCCTCAATAGATGAATGGATCAAGAAAATGTGATACACACACACACACACACACACACACACACACACACACACACACACACAAATGGAATTCCATGCCTCCATCAGAAAGAATGACATTGCCCCATTTATTAGGAAATGGAAAGACTTGGAAATAATTATATTAAGCAAAGTAAGCCAGGCCCAAAGAAACATAAGTCCCATGGTTTCCCTTATTTGCAATAACTAGTACATGTGTAGGATAAGCAGAAAAGGCCAAAAGCTATGTACATATGACCATTTAAGATGATGTTAAGCGAAATGAACCCCAAGATAGGGACACAAATATCTTTTTTCTTCCTTGCTATTGGTTCTAATGTATTTATAATGCACTATGTGATTTTTTTTTTTGTTGCTTTGTATGTTCCTCCCCCACGGTATAACCCCTATTTTCACTGTATTTGATGTCGGTGCCCTGAATCTTATAAATACAGTTCTCTAATTCTAGGAGGGGAAGGGAAAAAACAAAATGCTTAAATAAGGATACAGGTTGACCCATTGTAACAATGAGATGTACAAAACACTATGTTGAAAAGGAACTTTACAACCTCAGCGGGGGGGTGGGGAGTAGTTGTGGAGGTGGGAGGGAAGGGATGGTAGGGGGAAAACAAAGGAAGAGGTAATTGCTCAATAGGAAGTGTACTCATTACCTTGCTTATGTAACTGTAACCCCTCTGCACAACATTTTTACAATAAAAAACATACAAAGAACCCAATTATTTCCCATCTACTACTCTACTTTCCCCTTTATATATTCCTAATTTGCTCACATGCAGTTTTTTTGTACCAGTCCTGAACTCAAAGCATGGGTGCTGTCCTTGAGTATTGGTACTCAAGGCTAGCACACTAGCACTTGAGCCACAGCTCCTCTTCTGGCTTTTTTTGTTATTAATTGGAACTAAGGTTCTTACAGATTTTTCTTGTTTGGGGTAGGCTTTGAAGTGTGATCCTTAGATCTCAGCCTCCTGAGTAGCTAGGATAACAGGCGTGAGCCACAGGCAAATGTTCCCACCTGGCATGTAAAGTGGTAAAAAATGTGACACATTACTGTTGCAGTAGGACGAAGGAAGTGTGGGAGGGAGATGTTGACCAATACGGTTGTTAGATTTTAAGCCCAAAAGGTTCAAACAATTATGTTATTTACAGAATATGACTTGAAACCAAGAAATGCAAAAATCAAACAAGAGGTGAAACCAGGACAAGGGCATCATCTCTCCTAAACTCCAGGTTCAAGAGATGAAAGCCAGGCATCTCTGTTGTAGCATCATGGGGTCTCAGCATGCATGCTGAAAACTGACCTTTTCATTTAATTTCACTTTTTGAGTTTTATTTTTTATCTTAAATGATGGAAGAGAAAATAATGTTAGGGTGTTTTGTTAGGTTTTAGGTACACTTCTAAATAATTGTGATGTCAGATTTTTTTTTTTTGTATAGACTAAGTAGAGAAAGACAAGGAGCCTGAGTCAAATGTGTATCCTAATTTGGTGTTCTAATTTTATTTTTTATACCTCTAGCTTTAAAATATACTTTCTAGGTCTTTGTAGTTGTCTTTGAAAAAAAATGAAATGCAGGAAATGTTCATGAAATTTGCTATTACTTAATAGACATTTTACATCAACTAAAATAAAATGCAAAGAAAGTTGTTGTAAAACTGAACGCTATGTAGGTTAGATTTTTTCCAAGGGCTAAATTTGGACTTAATGTTGATGGGCAGAAATGGGATTGTGTGTGTGCTCAAGCTTTGTGAACATGAACAAATGCTTTAAAACTGTGATGGATTTGCCTGGATTCAGCCCACATTGTTCTCTGTACTTAAGCCAGAGCTCACATTTTATGCTGGTGGCCATGTTTGTACCTGGGCCATTTTAACCTAAATAGAGTAATATGGTGAGATACTTTCTTGACTTCAGTGTAATCACATGTCCTGTTGATCTCAGTAGTCATCTGGAATTTGTTTGCACTTCCCAGAACATACATATTTATGAACTTTAAAGACCAAGCACTCTTGGTAGGTGATATTGTCCCCAAACCTGATATAAATAATGAGATAAACTTTGCTTGAGCCTCTACTTGTTAAGTATAGTTTTTTAATAAAGCCACAGAAGACTGTAAAACATGACTCTACTTCCTTCATTCCAATGTTGGATCTGTATTGACAAAGACATGCATGCAAAACAAGATCCAGAATCAAAATGACTTCCTCAAGAGCTAGGTTAGTTTTGACACAGATTTTCTGGTTTTGTGTTTCTATGCTTTTTAAGGGTTTTCTACCTTGTAACTTTAAATGTGTATCATAATTTACTATGTTAGTAAGTGCCACTCACATTAGAGAAACGGAAGCCATGATTGGCTAAGACCATATGAGTGTCAAAGCCACTCCACCACTTGAACCATTCCTTCAGTCTTTTTGACTCTAGTTATTTTTCCAGATAGGGTTTTATGTTTTACCAGATAGGGTATGTTTTAGCCCAAGCCATTCTGGACTGCAATCCTCCTCTATTTAAGCTTCCCCATAGCTGGAATAACAGGTGAATGACACCGTGACTAGCTTATTGGTCAAGATGGGGTTCTCATTAACTTTTTGCATCCCAAGTAACTGGGTTTATAAACATGAGCCACTGCATGTGGCCATTTCTTTCATTCCAAAAATGTCCTGTGTAAGGTGGTAGAATGTCTTTCAAGAAAGATAACTTTTATCTTGTTTTGAGATGTGATAGTATATATTGCCCCGACTGTTGTGAGGCGCGATATTTTTTACTGGACATGTGAATATCCTTCAGCAATCAGACAGTTTATTTCAATTTCTCTGAATACTCCAAGCATCAATTATATATGCCATGAAAGATGGTCCCCCAATTCAAACCTAGACAATGATATTCCAAATTGCAACAGCACACTTTAATATAATATCATTACATTTAAAACATTTACATGTACAGGTAAATCTACTTATTTTAAGCATAGCTTTATATAATATTTTGACAGAGAAAAATATATGTTTTAGGACCATTATATGCATCTGTCTTCTCAGTAGCAAACTTAAATTATAGATTACAGCACACTTGTAATAAATTATACATTAAAAATTTCTTGAAGACTAAGAGAAAAGGTCACAATTTATCTTTAAAATATAATGTTAATTCATTATTTCCAAATGAAAAGCTAATAGCAATTACATTAGATTCACTCATTTCAAGCTTACATTCATTTGATGTTTAGATAAAATTCATTATTTATAAATGCAGTAATGAAAGTGTGTTTTGGCACAATTGAAAACTTATTGAATACAGCTATAAGCTTGATGGTCTGATTGCATGAGGGAAACACATTAAAATTACACAAGGAAAATGTTACAATTACTGGTAAAGAAAATAAAATATTGATTTAATTCTAATGCTCTATCCACAGGTTTTGTCTTCAATGGTTAAGACAGCCAGTATCTGAACTGCTTGGCATATTTCATTTTCTCTGAGGCTGGATTTTGAAAATCAAGTCCCCAAAGTGGAAGTAAGAATTCAGGGCCTGGACGTGACCTGTGATGTCAACCAGAGCAGGTCTTCTCCATCCCATAGTTTTTCCACTTCCTTAGAAACTGGTGTGACATTTACCCATAAATTTGCATAAACAAATAAAGATGTTGAAACTCTTGTTTTAGTCCTTGTGATCATTTTGTTCTTTAAAATACTATCATGCTAATATTTAACAAATATTTGTGCATTTGATAATAAATAAAGGCTGAAAATATGAAGGAAAGGAAAAGAAATTTAAAGAAACATTGTTTATTAAACTTAATTATTTTATCTAGTTGTAATATTTTGGACAGGATAAAATTTTCCCTCATATCTTTCTATTGTTATAAATGAATGTAATGTAAGAATTTCTTAGTATTAATAGTTAATTCTATTTTACTAGATTTATATCTAGTAAATTGGACAATTGTTGACCAAGAAAATAGTATAATGAAATATCTATAAAGATATTATTTGACCCCCTGTTGTACAGAAGGGTAATACATAATAGAAGGAAATGTCTCAAGTTGAAGAAAAATTAGTAGTGATGGAACAGATAAGAGTTATTATTTGGGAAGTATCCTAAGAAACACAGTGTGTCTGAAACACCATGCTTGCTAAGAATTACAGTCCCAGCAATTAATTACATTTGTATATTAAATGTTTTAATCTATTGTTTCTGTCATTGATTTCCTTTCCTCAACTCTTCCCTCAACCCATGTCTGAGTACTTACAAGTACTCTGTGATACTGAGCTGATGCTAAACAAATTGACAGTTTTTTCTTTTTCTCTAGGTATATGTGATGTTCAGTAAAGATTTTTGGATACAGTATCATTGTCCTTATTAAGTTTTGGCAAACCACTGAAAATACATACCATTACAACATGCAAGATTATTTAATTACATGTTGTAAAAATTAATTTAATTTAATTCACGCTTTTTAACAAAGGAGATACTTTGTTTGATGTTTTGAAATAATTCCAATTAAAACCTATAAAAAATAATTTTAGGAGTCAGGAACACAACTTTTTATACTTGATGATAAAAATTCAGCTAACATCATTTCATTTATGAATGGAAAAAGAAGAAATGCTGTTAAACAAAAGGTGCTTTTGTTTCTACAATTCAGACTGGCTTCTTATACTGGATCAAATGTCCAGATAAATTTTCATCCCCTCTTTTCTCTTTAGTTTTGTGGACACAGCTCCAGTTATTTTTATTATGCTTGATTAAGGGTAAGCATTTGAAATTCTATAATAGTTACAAACCATTATGTGTGTATGTGTATGTGTGTGTACATGTATAAATATGTATATATTTATACTGGTTTTAACTCCAGAAAAGTAGCAAAATAATACATAACACATGTTGACATTTATGGCTTCTTCCTTTTTCTATCACATTTTATAATTCAATAGGTACTTTTTGTGGTGGTGATTTCTCTTGGTCCTGAAACTGACTGATGTAAAAATATGTCACTAAGCAGATACTGAACACTAAACTTTCCTACTAGGGAATATCTAAAAAGTGAATGAAGTTTGCGTTTCTAGTTTTACTATAAGGAGGTGGTTTAGAAGCAGCTGGATAAATATTCAATGAAATATATGTTAATTTAGCAATTTGGCTTTCATCCACCGTAACTTGTTAGATAGCTACCTTTCTTTACATAGGTTCAATTTCACTTTCAATACTGATTTAGACAATAAGCCAAGACATGCAGCAAAACTTTATATACTCCTGCTGAAGATAAAAACCTGCCCTTCCTCTCCTATTTGTTATAATATCCTTCTTTATTTATTGCTGGAAGTTCACCTGGTCATCTTTCCATGCTCCAGGTACTCTTAGCCAATCCTATTGGATTCTATTTCCTTATCAATTTACACATGAAAAATGCCACTGTACAATGATTTGTGGGTGTTGGCTTTGCTTATGTTCAGCACAATATACACTATTGTTAAAAGAATAATAGATTGTGGGGCTGGGGCTGTAGCTTGGTGGGGAGTGCTTGCCTAGAATGCACAAGCCTGGTTCACCCCCTGCCACACACACACAAATAACGGATTACACATTTAGCAAATGGTGTAGTTTAGACCATGAAAAAAGGGCTTAATGAAGAAAACTTAGCTGGGTAACTCGATGTACTGTTTGTTGGCAAACCCGTGAAGTACTCAATTGCCTACTGACTCAACAGTGCATTAGCTAATGAAGCTGATCAAGACTATCCAATCTCAAGTCAGGGGCCAGTTACTCATGTCTAGAATCCTAACTACTCAAGAAGCTGAGATATGATGATCACAGTTTGAAACTTGCCTGGGAAGGAAACTCTGAGAGACTCTTTTCTCCATTTAACCAGCAAGTAGTTAAAAGTCAAGCTGTGGCTCAGTAGTAGAGCAAAAACCTTGAGTGGGAAAAGCTAAGAGACAGTGCCCAGGCCTGGAGTTTAAGCCCTAGTAATGGGCACAAAAATAAAAGGAAAGAAAAAAGAGTCTATCCAATCCCCTTTTTCTAGCCTTGCCATTGTATTTTTCTGTTTTCATAATATAGATAAATACTGTTTGGTCACTTGTTTCCGATTGGGGTTTTGTTTGAATTTATATACCTAATACGATTATCTAGCATTAAAATAAAAAAAAAGCTATGAGTGAGAAATTAACTTGTTGCTTTCAAAGCTGCTTTCTTGTCATTTGGCTTCCTTGTACAATTGCACGTGATCTTTCCTGAACTTTTCCTCTAGGATTTATCTTTATTCTCTGCAGGATTTTTGTCTGAATGTAGCTTCTATGTTTAAAATTGGTGGGTTAATATGCTGCACACACCATCTTTCCATGACTATCCTGTGATATGGGGAAAGCAGCATTTTGTTTAAATAGGGGTCATTGTAAATTATCTTCTGTCCCAGACCCTTCAGGACTGGAGTCCACGTCAAGCAGGGCCTCTTTATTGGTGAAAGTTGAGCTGAGGGTTAGGCTCTGTCGAGGCTTCACAGGTGCAAGTTCATCTAACTTAATATTTTCATTTCTGACCAGAATCGTCTTATCCATGTTTTCTTCACTGTGTCTTGCAACAACAGCATCAAATACATCTAATTTGGGTGGTAAGGTTCCACTTTCAAACAGATATTTGGCTAGATAAGAGACACCAATGTTGACTAAGAATGAAGTAGCCATGGCGAGTGTTTTAAATGGGAACCGCTGGTTATAGATACCATTCTTATCAGGGTAATAACCTGGGTAGAAGATCAAAGGTTGTAGGTACAGGTATGGCTCCCCTCCGGTTATCCTCAGGAAAAGCCCAGAAACATAACCAGCTGCAGCCCCATATGTGTTGGTGCCCTTGACGAAGAGCACACACAGCAGCTGGGGGAAGATGATGATGTAGATTAGGTCAGAACTGAGGTACCAGAGCCCATACACCGTCTTCGTCAGCAAGGCCATGGCTGTTGCAGAAGCTCCAAACACAAACACGGTGATTCGCATGACCCATACGATTTCTTTGTCTGATGCCTGTAAAGACACAGACATAGGGTCAACTTTGTACCCAATGTATGTATTCATGTAGGGGAAGGGAAGAATACATTTCTGTACTTGGAAATTGGTCTAAAGAAGTACCTGGATCAAATGGCTCAGTCTGTGAGCCAACCTACTGAAACCTGAAACACTGAAATAAACAATCTGGGTGGCTTCTCCTACTCCTGCTCTGTGGTCATTTTGGTGGGTATCTGTTTCTGTATGCATGAAGCTAGGCCTTGGGAATCTTCCTTTGAAAGTATAGGGATTGAGAGAGGATGAGTGAACAAGGTAGCATCCAAAGCTAATGAGACAAAGGTAGGAGTCCCTTGAGGGAATCATTCTGTGCCGGAGAAAGCTCAGAGCTCCTTACTGCATCCTTCATAGGCATGCTAGCATCTTTAGGGCTAACCACTGTCTGGTGCCATAGAGAGGCTTTTCCAGTGTATAGTTGTGGTTGTGGTGATTTAGGAGATCGAGAGAGGCCAAGCTCTAGTCAGGGAAGAAAGACTCACAGTCTTCCAAGAACCATAGTATCAAGTGGTTCTGCAACTGCTTGATTCAGGAAGGAGAATTTAACAAGAAGGAATATCTTGTGATAAAGGTGAACTTGAGAGTTTGAATGAAGAGTATTCTAGATTCCATAAAAGTATGTGTGAAAATTTACCATGCTGTGTCTCTGCCAGACTCCTCCCTCTCCTAATATGTGTAATCAGACTAAGCATTTTCCTGCATAGTTTAAGTTACACTACTCTGTTATCAGAAAGAGAAGTTTACAACAACATGACTGACTTCCAGGGAAACAGTAATATGTTCCCTTTAGTATTAACACATATGATACCATGTATTGATAATACCCATTTATAGCATAAGCGGGTTGTATGCAAATGTAGTGTCAGATTTTAATATAACCTATTAAAACATACATATAGATTGAGCATCACTTAATAAATTTCTTGGGAACCAAAATGATTTGAATTTCTTTCTTTCTTTCTTTTTCTTCCTTTCTTTTGTTCTTCCTGTATAGTAACATATGCATAGTGAGATATCTTGAGAGTGAGATAAAAATTTAAAAATTTACATTTCACATACACTTGATGCACATAGCCCCAACATAATCTTATACACCATTTTGAATAACTTCATGCATAAAGTGAATTTTCACAATGTGGAATTTCCCATTTCTGGCATCATAGCAATGCTCATAAGATTTCTGGATTTTGTAGCATGTCAAATTTCATATTTTCAAATTTGAGGTGTCTAACGGCACTAATTTGAAATACTGCATATGATATATAAAATGAATAATATGAATACAAGAAATAATATGTGCACAATAAATATGATGATCGTAGTAATACAACAACAAAACCAATAGATGACAAAAGTGAAAAACGGTCTTACATTTTGTCTGAAGGAAAGCTGGTAGATATTCCGAGCAAACATTGAACTTGCTGACAGGATGGAAGAGTCAGCTGATGACATAACAGCAGCAGAAACAGCGCCAAGGCCAAAGAAGGAAATATACACAGGGCACAGGTATTGAAGCACAATTGGGAGAATCATGTCAGCTTCTTCATTGGTCTTGGGATCTGGAAACCCGTAGGTAGTCTGGTTCCAGTCTGTTGAGTAGAAAAAAAACAGCCATAGAAACAACTTAAAAAAATCAATGTGGTGGTTGTATTCTTAACCAGGTAGTTTTGAAAACAACTCAGAATCACATTTGCAAATCTACTCTGGTGGGCAGCCCTTGTGCGGGGCATGTGAAGGTAGGTGTCTGACTCATCCCAGCTTCTATGGGAGTTTGGGATCGTCTGCCTGGAGCCATTGCTGAGACATACCCTCCTTTTCTGCAGTAGTAGAATTGCCTTATGTAGTAAATGCTCTTAAACTGAATCACCGAGTTTTCTTTCCATCACTTAGGGTCAAAAGGACATCATAGTCCCTTCCGCAATGCCTAGTGATCTGTGTATGCAGGGATAGAAAGCACAGTGGCTCTTCTCACCAGTTCACTTTCTGATTTTAAATGTGGTTTTGGAGCTGCATCTCCATAATTTTCTCCTCACTAACTTCCATCATGTGATGTTAAGCTATGTTAAGAACAGTCCCTTCTATTGAATAATGTGCACTTCCATGAAGCTGAGGTTTTTCAAGCTGAGAATAGTAAGGAGACTTAAAACATGAATGTGTCTTTCATATTCAACTTTTGTGCTGTTTAGTTATAGCCTCAATTGAGGAATACAAGGAACTTGTAATATATATTTTTGTTTGCTAATCTTCCTTAATGTTATCATGATAAGACCAAGCATAGGTGATTTCCTTTGGATTCTACAGTTTGATATTCTGTAACTTCCCTTTACAACTAGCATTAAAGCCAATTCTAAAACCATAAATGAAAACTTATGATGTTTTTGCCAGTCTGATGTTCTAATACACACACACACACACACACACACACACACACACACCGAATATATATGTATATGTATATATACTCATATAAGGTATGAGTCTTCTGCTTTTGAAATAAATACTATATTTTTTTCTCCAAAAGTAGACACTGCATACAACCTCTATCAGTCCCCTTTTAATTTTTTTAATCATAGAAAAATCCTTTTGGTGGTGTCAAGGTTTGAACTCAAGATCTTGAGCTTTTGCCAGCACTCTACCACTTGAACCATGCTTCCTTGCCATTTTACCAGCTCTTTTGGAGTCTTGTAAACTTTGCTATTTAGACTATCTTTGAATCTCAACCATCTGCTCTTATTCTGTGGAGTAACTAGAAGTATAGGCATGAACTACTTGTGCAATACTGTTGGTTTATCTTGTGTGTGTGTGTGTGTGTGTGTGTGTGTGTGCACGCACATGCATGTGTATGATAGTACTGGGCTTAAACTCGGAGCCTAAGGTTCTTGCTTGTCTTTTTTAGCTCATGACTGGAACTTTATCACTAGAACCATACCTCTTGTCTGTATCTGTTTATCTTTTGAGTGTTTTATTCATATCATGGATGAATAAATGGAAAGCTGCTTTTAAGAACTAATAGATCCAAAAAAATCTCCTTATATACATCATTTTTATAAAACACAATAGGATAGAGGGTGGACTTTTCCTGACCTATTCAAATTATCTGTACCTAGAGAACTCCTTTGAGTTTAGCTTAATATAATACAGTTCCATTAAATGCTCTTAAAAGTAGTTTTATGTTAACATTTTAAAATGTTTGTAAGGGGGTAGAGATGTGGCTCAAGTGGTAGAGTGCCTGAATTCAAATCCCAGTACCACAAAGTAATGTTATAAGTATGTCTTCAAAGTAGAGAAAATGCTCTACCTGCTGCAAATCTCAATAGCTCTCATTATGGTCATTATGGCATGAGGTTTAGGACTCCCTCAATTTACTGAAATTCTAATTTTCAAGTTGATGATACATGTTTATCTTAACATATACTTATTGACTGATTCCTCTAAGGGAGGAACCCCTCTTAATAAACTAATTATTGAAAGTACAAAGCTGGAATATCAGGTTTAAGTGTGGTCCATAGGGGGTCCTGACGGTAGCAAGCACATATCTCTTGGGTTAGTGGCTCTTAGATTTGGCTTTCTCTCATCTCTCACTATCTGGCTCTGTCTTTTTTGTTTTTCATTGGCAGGACTGGGGTTTGAACACAAGGCTTTTATTTATTTTTTGGAGGGGTTCATTCTTTATATTTTTTTATTGAAAAGATGCTGAACAGAGGGGTTACACTTAAATGAGTAAGGTAATGAGTACATTTCCTCCCTCCTTCCCACTGAAATTGTAAAGTTTGTTTTCAACGTAGTGAACACAGGGCTTTTAAATCACTGGCCTGTCCCTTTAGTCATACTCCCAGGCTACCAGGCTGTCTTTCTTTATTTCTTTTTTTTAAATAAGTTTTTTATTGTGAAAATACTGTACAGAGGGGTTACAGTTACATGAGCAAGGTAATGAGTACATTTCTTATCCAGCATTGTTGCCTCTTCCTTTGTTTTTCTCCTACCATCCCTTCCCTCCCACCTCCTCAACTATACCTCCTGTCCCCCCCCCCCAAATCCCCACTCCTGCCTAAATTGTAAAGTTTGTTTTTCAACCTAGCATCTTATACATGTCATTTTTGCAATGGGTCAACTTGTATCTTATTTAGACAATTTGTTTTTTTCCTTCCCCTTCCCTAAATTATACCAACATCAAATACAGTGAAAACAGGGGTTATACCGTGGGGGAGGGACATACAAAGCAACAAAAGAATCACATGGTATCTTATTAATACGTTAGAAACAATAGCAAGAAAGAAAAAAAATGTTTTCCTATCTTGGGATTCATTTGTGGGCCTGGGGCTTGAACTCAGTGTCTAGGTGCTATCCTTGAGCTTTTTTTGCTCAAGGCTGGAACTCTACCACTTTGAGTCTCAGCTCCACTTTAAGCATTTTGGTGGTTAATTGGAGATAAGAGTCTCATAGACTTTACTGCCTGGATTAGTTTTGAGCTGTAATATTTAGATCTCACCCTCTTGAGTAGGTAGAGTAATAGGTGTTAGCCACCTATTGGCCTGAACATCTATCTTTAATTATTAAAATAAACTCACCGTAGAGTGGGCAGAAGTGAGTATTTTTAATAGCCAGGTGATGTCAGTGGGAAACATGGTTATGAAACACTGCGGATAGCTCACATGAAAACAGTTGTATGCTTGGCACCAGTGGCTCAGGCCTGTAATCCTAGCTACTCAGGAGGCTGAGATCCAAGGATCTTGGTTCAAAGCCAGCCTGGGCAGGAAAGTCTGTGAGACTCTTATCTCCAATAAACCACTAGAAAACCGGAAGTGGCATTGTGGCTCAAGTAGTAGAGTGCTCACCTTGAGCTGAAGAGCACAGAGACAGTGCCCAAACCCAGAATTCAAGCCCCATGACTGACCAAAAAAAAAAAGAAAACAGTTGTGATTATTCCAAAGTTGAAGAGGATGTGCTCACAAATGTCTTATCCTTGAATGAGCAATCAAAAGCTATGGATACCACTGAACTATAATATGATTGGCAAATGCTAAAACAAAGGCATAGATGGAAGCATGAATGAGGAAGAATTACCCCTGTGGGGGTTCAGAGAGAAGTGTGACTAGGAGGACACCTGATTGGGGGTGGGGCTGGGTAACAAACCAGCCACTTGGTAAAGATATATAGGTTTACCTGTTGATGCTCCAATGGCTCCAATGAGTATGGCTGGAAGAGCCATCACTAGGCACCCGAAGGCCGCCAGAAAGGACAGAACCTGAGCATAGGTGGCTGAGGATGAAGACAGGACTCTCTGGAAGTAGGCTTGCCATGGGATTCCACCCAGCATCTGCAGGAGAACCCAGGGATGCAGAGTGAATTGAAGGGAATTAATGACTATTGTATTATTTTAAGAAAGACATTCATAATAATTTATAACAGTCATAGAATAGGGCTGTGAACAGAAAATGCTTTGCAAGCCATAGATTTTGCTGTGATCCGAAGTTTTGTCTTTCTCCCACATTTGTCTGTTGCATTTTTTTTTGCCAGTCCTAGGGCTTGAACTCAGGGCCTGGCCATTGTCCCTGAGCTTCTTTTGCTCAAGGATAGCACTCTACCACTTGAGCCACAGTGCCACTTCTGACTTTTTCTGTTTATGTGGTACTGAGGAATCGAACCCAGTGCTAAGAAAGCACTCTACCACTAAGACACATTCCCAGCCCTTGTCTGTTGAAAATTTGAATTAGTTACTACATACGGGCCTTTAGGAGAGGATTCCATTTTGAGGGATGAAACCCTGATGAATGCTAATAGTGCCCTTATATAAGAGGCCCAAAGGAAGTTGCTTCCACCTTCTACCACAGCACAAAGGTTCCTTGTGTGAAGGATTGGTCCTTCTCAGACATTTCATCTGTGAGTGCTTTGATCTTGGACTTCCAGCCTCCGGACTATGAAAAATAAATTCCTATAGTTTATAAGTTATCCAGTCAAAGACAAAGTGTTACATCCTGAGCAGACAAAGATAATACTATTGCCATGATTCTGATTACAGTTTCCTCAAATTGTGTTTTTTTCAATTACAGAGGACAATATTGCCTTTTCCTTAATTTACCTACTTGAATCTGTATTGAAATTACCTAGAAGTCTTCATTTTGTTCTTATCTAGAAGTTCCAACTATCATAAAGGATTTTCAGAAAAGAATTGAGATACCGAACTTGGAGCTATGAAGTGAAATGTAACCAGACTCTAATAATAAATATAGAGGGTGATGTAATGATTTTAAGGGCACAAGGCATGCTTCTTAATCTGGAACATGCACTTCTTTGTGAGAATCAATGCCTTATGGTATTTTCTAAAGGTGTATGTACAAGGCACGAGAGATAATACAGTGGGCTGTCAAAGGGATTACCAGAAGTTCTATTTATACTAATTTAATACTTATATCTTAATGCTACATGACATTAAAATTACATTACATATTGTATGCAAGCAGTTAAAAATGTATATAACTACACCAGAATTATGATTAACACACTAATTGTTAACATAAAATGAAAAAAATGAATACCACTAACTGTTACTTGAAAGGTGTCCAAGGAAGTCAATAGGAGGGGCAGATAGATGAAAAGAGAGAGATGAGGGAGGAAAATGCAATCATAATATTCAATGTATATACTAGGAAATTAAGAAAACTGAGCGAAGAAGTTTGGTTGGGAAGGATGAGAGAGAATGATGACATGAATCAAGCACGATGAATCAAGATGCATTGTATGTATAAATTGATTTGTTGAGTTGTAACCCCTTTGTACAACCACTTAAAATAATAAAAAAACAAAAATGGAGACATTGAACTATAATTTAATTGGATTGCAGAGGAACAAAAAATTGAGAAATAAAGATTTAGAGTGAAAGAAGGGGTGGCAAAAGAGGTGGTACAGAGACAGCTTCATGATAAGGAGGAAAACCTACAGAAATGACCTCCAAACCTGTCCTTGGACACTGATGTAGAGAAACTGGGAGAGAAACTATGAAGACCTAAGAAAAGGACCACAATAACCAGGGAGCCGTAGGACCATTGCCCCTGCCTATGACCAGAGTCAGGATGGATAGCAGTGACTGGAGAGGAGGCTGAGGATTTCTGTGCTCTGGGTTATTCCTACTCCTCTGATTGACAGAGAGATGCTATCCAACAAATACTTGTTGTATAAATTAGTGGACGGATGGAGGAGATTGCTGTGTGACCATGTTCTGAGGTTTCTTTGTCTGTCTTTCCTATTGAGCTCTAAATTCTGGGATGCCGAATGTATTTATTATTATTTTAACTGTATGAAGCAAAAAACATGACAATGAATTCAGAATAATAATCCTTCTATAAAAGCAACATATATTCAAAAGCAAAAAATAGTTAAAAGACATTCTAAAATTCATAATTCAACTACTCAAGTATATATGAATTTTTTAATTGTGTGTGTGTGTGTGTGTGTGTGTGTATGTGTGTGTGTACCAGTCCTGGAGCTTGAACTCAGGGTCTAGATGCTGTCCTTGAGATTTTTTTTGCTCAAGGCTTGTGCTCTACCACTTGTGTCACAGTTTCAGCTTCTGAGTGGTTAATTGGAGATAAGAGTCTCAAGGACTTTCCTGCCCAGGATGGCTTTGAATGGAGAATCTCAGATCTCAGCCTCTTAGGTGCCTGGGATTATAGGCATGACCCATGGGCTCCTGGCTCAATTATATAGTCTTTCTAAAACTTTTCTTTCATTTTCCACCTTTTCTTTCATATTCCACCTTTATTTATATATCACTGACATCTTCCATGAACCATTGGATTGTAATTTACATGCAATCACTCTGGACATTTAGGTCATTTGATGTTTTCAAGTAAGGTACAAGTTGACCTCTGTTTATGAACAGACTGAATGTGCTGCTCCTATGTCTTCACTCCCAAGCTTCACATGTTGAAAACCTGAATCCAATCTGATAGGGTTAGAGTTTCAGCCTTTTGAAAAACTATGGCAATGTGTGTGGCTCTCAGGAATGGAACTAGTATCCTTTATGAAGAGTCCAGGAAGTTTCCTTGCCCCTCTTTCACCACTTACAGACACAGTGAGAACCCAGCAGTCTGTACGCTGAATAAGGTTTTCACAAGAACCCAGACCACTAGTGCCGTCAATCTTGGACTTTCAGCTCCTAGAACTGTGAGGAATTAACCTCTGTTTATGGTACATGGCTGCAGCAGCTCTATTAGTTAAGGCTGGTGGGAATTTGTGAATGATCTTGGAGGAGTGACAGGTGAGCAGTCTCCCAGCTGGGAGGCCAGAGAGAGAGGCCATCATAATAGGGCAGGTGAAGGGAGCCAGAAACCTAATACAGAGCTAATGCAGGAAAAGTGGGGCCGGAAAGGACTTTGACAGTATAATTAGAAGGACTTGATGACAATCACTTTCATGTAGGGATTCACCCATGACATCTGGAAGATCAAAGACCACTGGTGAAGCATTTCAAGATGTTCTTTCTCAAATGTAAAAAAGAAAAAAGAAAAAGAAATATACTCCCTACCTTACATATGTAACTGTAAGCCTTCTGTATATCACCTTGTCAATAAAGTTAAATGAAAACAATTTTTCCTTCTCTGTTTTTTTTTTGTCACACTCAGATTTGAATTCAAGGTTTTCACTTGTTGTCAGGCACTCTACCACTTCAGCCATACTTTTCAGTGGTCTCTTCTCTGATTATTTTAAGTTTTTGCTTTTTACCCAGGTTGGCCTGAAATTGAGATTATCCTAATCTTAGCCTCCTGCATAGCTGGGATAATAGGTGTACATCACCACACCTAGATGTTGGCTGTAATGACATAGCTTGAACTTTTTGCCTGAGCTGGCATTGAACTATGATCCTCCTGATCTCTGCTTCCCAAGTAGCTAGGATTATAAGTGTGAGGCACCAGTGCCTGCCTGGTTCAGGACTTAATAACACAATTTTTTCATTCATTCAACATCTGGTATTTCATTTCAATGTGTCTCACATTTGGAATCATGAATGACTTAGAGCTAGGAGGCATTCAACACTGCATTTACTTAATTTAAGGAGTAGTCTGAGGATTTAAGTGTGGTATAGGGAAAAGAGCAGTGAGGTCTTGATATTCTGACTTGACTCAGTTTGGGCAATGCTGTGATTGTCAACAAACTTCCTACCTTTTTGTATCATCTCCCTGTCATTATCTGCATGAAACCATAAGAACACTTGCCATTGTGTATTACTGTGTACAAACGGTATTGAATCCCTTATTTTATGCCTAGGGAAAAATCACAATTGGAAATTACTTAGAAGAAGGAAACCAAAGGATTTCTCAATAATCTTCAGGAAGAGAAACTCTATAATGGACTAGACTATTAGAAACACCTGCCCCCTCCCAATTTCCTGCTTCCTTACTAGCAAATTACTTTGTAAGACACACCCACACCCACACCCACACCCACCCACACACACACACTTTTCATTTTGATATTAGAAGTAAGCTATTTCTTATGTTGAAATCAAACACAGTATGCTATTGTCATGCATAACTTCTCTAATTAGCAAAATCACAAATCTGTTAGGTTCTTTCTTGTTCTCCCCTCTTCCTCAAAGTGTGGTCTACTATGGTTTCCCCCAGGCCTTGCCCTCCCTGCCAACACCTTTACCTCAAGATGCGGCATGCTTTCAAACAGTCTCTCTCCCAAGGGCTTCTGTCTTGGGTATTTCCTGAGTGGCACCCCCTGCCCCAACTTACCTCATGTACCTAGGGCTCCAGCACCACTGAAGCACTTACTCTGACATTCAAGACTGAATGAGTTACTTATTTCAGAGTCAATTATCTTTCAATGCCTTAACCCAAAGCATAATTGAAATCTTTAGCTGATTGGCTTGCTTCTGCTGGTGGAGGTTCCTGGGCAGGCATGGATTCCTCAAGGTGTGTAATTATCTCACAACAGAGACATGGACACACCACCCCTAACAGCACAGTGCTGCTCCTTTCTGACCTCCTTTGCCACTGTTAGCCACATAATCAGCATGTGGCTCCAGTAGAGAGGAGTCAATTTAGAAATAGCCATAAGGCACAAAACAAAATTTAAAATATAAATATGGAAACCTTGGCGATGTCTTTGAGTTTAGGAACAATAAGATTGCACAGCTCAGGTCAGAGAATCACTTACCAATAACAGAAAACTATCAAGCCAAGTGTAGACTTCATAGGATTCAATGGTCCCCAGCCAGGGCTCCTGGTATTTGGCATGCACGGCGGTGAACCCAATGTCGCTGACAGCAGGGTGTGAGAGCGCAAAAGGGACACTGATCCACTGGAAGGAAGAGTGACATTGCAGGCTTAGGCTATGATCTAGTGTAGGCAAAATTTATACACTGGGTTTATTTTCTCATAGATGATATAGCTAAGTAGCTCCTCCTACTCATGCAGAATAAGGACTAATGTCATAGTTTCTGAGCATACTATGAAGTGTTGGTTTTTTGGGGGGGTTGGTTATGGGTCCTGAGCACTGTCCTTCAGCTCAAGGTTAGCGTTCTACACTTGAGCCACAGCACCACTTCTGGCCATTTCTGCTTATGTAGTGCTGAGGGATTGAACCCAGGGCCTCATGCATGCAAGGCAAACACTTTATCACTGAGCCACCTTCCCAGTCCCTGAAGTGTTGATTTAAAAAGTTAAAACAACACTTGTCTATTTCTGTGCTTGATTATATCGTATCATAAGAGAAATCATTAGAAATCTTGGGGAAGAAAACATTCATTTGGCACACACACATTTTTGTGTCTTCTCTGTTAAGGAATTAATGTGACAAAGAAAGAAAAATGTATAAATCTGAATCAAGTCTTCAAGGATGGCCCATTACTTGTAGTTACAAGAGGAACTGAAGGTTTGTGGTCTGGACTTAAACAGGATGGCACCGTGGTGAACTCATATTAAGATGAAAACCCTGTAAGGTCGGAGATGCATTGAATCCACTTAACCTACCAAAGTTAAAGCTTAGCACCAGAACATGCTGTAGAGTATGGGTAGTTTCTGTACATGGGGATGTCTGGGAGCTGTATCTTGCTGCGTTTGCTGGACTTAAAAGAGTATCATACTGTATTTTGCTAGTCTAGGAAAAGACTCAAAGTTACAATTCAAAATATGATTTCCACAGAATTCATTTGGTTTTGCATCACTATAAAAAGTGGTCATTTGAACTATTGAAAGTTGAGGACCATCTGTGCATGAGTGTACAGATTGTGTAATATGTGTGCATAAGCCCACATCTGTTGACTGACAGGTTCTGCTGGCATGGGCTTGGGAAAATTGGATAGATGAAGATAGGTGAGTTAAGAGAATTTTGAGTTGTAGGCTAAATAGAGTTCATTTGATGTTTTGTTTTATAGGAGTTTAAAAAGACTTCAGTGAAATGTTTTAATTTTAGTATCACAGATATGAACAGCAGGTTTAGAAGACTAGAGGACAGTCAGAGGGTTGGAGATGGTCTTGATGCCATCTGACAAAGACCTGGTGTCTAGCGTTGACAAGGGGAATGGAATGATGCTGTAACTGAAGAGATAAGTCAACAGCTTTTTAGTTATGGTAGAGATGAGAGACCAGAGGCAGAGAGGAAAAGCTAAGAGAACTTCAAGTTTTCCTCTCTGGAGCTCCAAGGGTGATGATAAAATTTACAGAAATAGAGAATTTGAGATGAGCTGGTTTAATGTACAGTTTGATTTAATTAACTATGTATGTATGTACAGCAATTAAAGCTTGAAAAAAAACATATTTAGTCAGTCAGTTCAACAGTGCTTTTCACTAATGCACAGTACTTCACCTTCCTTATCAATGTGGTTACATTTTTTTTATTGTGAAAATACCATAGAGAGGGGTTATAATTACATTTTGTAGTAGAAACATAGTCTATCATCCACCCATCCCTGTGTTTGCCTTGCCATCTTTACCCTTGCACACTTGATTTATGCACCTGTGTGTTTTAAGTTCTGGCTTCATGCAAAGCAGTGAGACATCACATATATCATCAATGGATAGATTCATTCCCTGGGGTTGCGTTTCTTGGAATAACAAGCACATCAGTTAGGAGCACTGCCATTGCCAAACTAACCTTGCCTCTGATGTTTGGAAGAGAGATTTGTTTCTGCATCTTATTTTATTTCTGAAAATTCATGATGATGCGAAGTAAAAATCACAATTTCTGTACTGTCAACTTGATTTTGGTAATTTAAAAAATTTGCTTTTTTTTACGAGCTTTACAACGTCAGTGCGGGGGGGGGAGGGGGGGAAGGAGAAGGATTGGGATTGCGGGGGAGGGGGGAGGCTGGGAAGGGATGTGAAGGGTAAACAAAAGGAGGAGGCTGCAATGCTTGGTAAGAAATGTACGCATTATCCTGCCCATGTAATTGTAACCCCTCTGTACAGTATCTTCACAAATAAAATAAAATAAAATAAAAAAAGAAATGTACTCATTACCTTGCTCATGTAATTGTAACCCCTCTGTAAGGTATTTTCACAATAAAAAAAACTTATTAATAAAAATTAAAAACAAATAAAAAAATTTGCTTTTTTTAAAAAAAGAGCAAATTAAATAGTCTCAAATTCAATTACATATGAATGAATGAAACTATAAAAATGCAAATACAATGTCCAAGAGAAGAAGGAAAAATGTGGTTTTGCTAGTATATATAAATTTATAGTTAAACTACAAACCTAATTATAGTTAGTTTCTTTTTGTTTTTTCTTTTTCTTTTTGTTGGTCATGGGGCCTGAACTCTGGGCCTGGGTGCTGTCCCTCAACTCTTTAGCTCAAGGCTGGTGCTCTACCACTTGAGCCACAGTGCCACTTCTGGCTTTTTCTGTTTATGTGGTGCTGAGGAATCGAACCCAGGGCCTCAGGCATGCAAGGCAAGCACTCTACCACTGAACCACCTTCCCAGCTCCTATAGTCAGTTCTTTAAAAAATTTCCTTTAAGATGTTATTACAAATGTTAGAAAGTAAAAAGAAAAAGTAAGAGAGTCATTCTTCATATTCAGTCTCTAAGTAGCTAGTACAGAAAGTAAAAGCAAATGAAAAGCAAAAGCTTTATAATAGAAAAAAATTATTTAAAAAAAACCCAAAACAAGAAGAATCCAGGGGATTACTCTGGCCATCTTGGGAAAGTGAGTCATGGCCTGAAGTATTTACTTGCTCTGTCTGTGGCCTTTGCATGAAGGCAGCTGACATATGTATGTATTTCCTGCAACCACTTATGTGTACCTATGATGACCACACATCTTCCTTTTTACTTAGTTTGCTATGTCTTTGGTGTTGGGGATTATTATATGCAATATAATAATAATAATAATTATAATCTCCTTGTTTTAAGATGTAAGACTCCAAAGATTCAACATTGACTAGATTGTGTTCAACACACCCAAAGGTGCTTTAATATTAATTATATTCATGTTTCACAATGGTATAGTAATCTACTTAATACAATATATATGACATAATTTGATCTAGGATTCAAGAGCAAAAGATAATAAATCTTTCTAAGTCCTTACATCTTTAAGTTCTTTATTTTTAAGTCCCACATAATGATGGTTAATATTTGACATTTACTGTTTTTCCAGTGGGATAATTTCTATATCCTAAGCGTGATCTTATAGATATAAGGACAGATAAGAAACATGCAGAGGTAGTTACTAAGTTTTTTTTTTTAAATCTAGTCAGTTCAGAGAGAAATTTAAAAATTTTAATAGCATTCACTTGCTATGATGGGAAGGACGTTTCTACTGATTTGTGCTGTTACTATTAAATGCCACATAATCTTTTACTTAAAAAAGAAAGGGAGGAGGAAAAAAATCTGTGGTGGCTTCACTTACGAGTCCTACAAAGATGCAGAAGAGCTGGACCACATCTGTGTAGGCCACAGAATAGAGACCGCCCACCAGGGTGTAGAGAGTAGCAATGAGAGCTGAGATGATGACAGATGCATGCACATCCACGTCGATGATCACGCTGATGGTGGCCCCTAAAAGATAATAGACAAGCAAGCACTGGGATCAAAGGGCTTACCTGGGTACTGTTTCCTTGGCAGCCTATACTGCACACTCAGGGACAGCAAATATGCTCTCTGTGTCATATAGGAAATGTGCTGGATGATAACAGCTAAAGTGAATTGCTATATGGAAATTTGCTTGTATTAGTAAATTGAGTATATATATTGAGTATATACATCTAGATACATATATTCAGTTGAGTGTATATATATATATATATATATATATATATGGAATACTATCTATCTACCTATCTAAAGTGATCCATACTCTTGCTTTATAAAATTGGTCTTTTGCTAACAACAAACATTATATAGATAGATTTATATGATTATAGAATAAATAGCTTGATATACTCATAAATTTAATTCAGTTTTAAGGATTTGCAAATATTTAATTACTTATAACTTAGACTTCCATAAGTATATGCAACAACCCATTTGAAAGAGAAGCTTTTCTGAGAAGCATAATCACACACTTCTATATTTTACAATGAGAATTCATTTATTACTGTAATGCGCTCTAGTCTAATAGAAGTATTAGAGCCATCCCAGACTAGATGAAAGGTATCATAGGTATCAAAGAATTGAGACAAATTTATAGGAGAAAAATAATATAATTGGTAAACTGCATTTATCAATTTTCTTCCTCAAAATTGCAAAAGATTATTCTGTTGGTGGAATATGCTAGTTTTACTCCTAGGATGGGATCCTATCCATAAATATCGTAACTTAAGGTAAATTTGAACACCAGTTTGTTGTGTTTGTTGATGTCTATATGATGTTTGTTGATATCTGAAGTTCTTAGGCTGATGCCTCATCACTCATTGCTTTACAAATCTGTTTTTCTACTTCCCTCAAAACAACATAATTTGCATTTCCTGTTATTAAAACAGCGATGATAGGTATACTAGGATGAATGCAACAAACCTTTGCTTTTTTGGTGTTATCAATAGCTACACAGTTTCCTTTTTCTCCTCCATAATTGTTATATTAATAGTGTGCCCATTGACAAGGTATGAAAATCCATTATTTCTAAGGGAAATTCAGGATCTTTTGATTTAAGATAGGCATATTTGTAGTTTGGCTATGGCAATAAAATCAGATTATACCTTTGAACAAAAACAAATTAAAAAGAAGTTCATACCTAAGAAAACTGAGTTACTATATAGATATTTTAAACAGGTTATTTTCCTCCTGAAGTATCTCTTTTCATGTTGAAGCATTAGTGGTCATGTTTTGTTATTATTATTTGGTGTAGTTCTCTACTTCAATTCCAACTTTGCATCCTGTGAACTATGAGCAGTTTGATTATAGAAGAAAGATCACAGGACTGAGGTTTGTGGTCCTTACACTGTTTTGTTATAGAATTCTCTCTTCTTTTCTTATCACTATTATCATTGGGTGAAATTTTCTCTAAAATATTTCCTGGATGATGACAACAACAGTAATGATCAAAACAGTTATACTCCTGGATCTGCCTGGAAGTAGCAGGCTACTAATGCAGATATAAAAATAGATCGAATATTAGAGATAATAGAATTTTAAGTATACATTTTGTTCAAGCATTGTAAGTTGTTCTCCATGCAAACTAAGAAAATAGTCTATGATTCTCCTGTGTAGAAGGTGACACTTTACTCTTGGGTCAAAATGGCAAGCAGGCCTGGCCTGGCAGGAATAAGTTTGTGCTGGGTAGTAGTGTTCAAAAATGGTTTTTGGAATGCTGCATGGCTCAACACACTGAGGTATTGTCAGACAGATGATATAGAACTTGAGGATGAAGATGGGAAAGAAGCCATCAGAAAGCTCCCTGAGGAATTCATAGGGACAGAATCCTGAAGTCAGTGAGCTGGGCCTGACCACAAGCATCAGATCCTGACCAAGTAGCAGTGGATAAACTGGGCAGAATAAATCTCACCTTGAGCTGTGTCTAAAAAAAAGCTACTTAGGAGAGAAAAGAAAGGGAAGAACGGGTCGGCAAGTAACCATGCACTTGCCATGTGTGGATACAGCAGTCTTCAAACTATTTTTTTTATCAAAATAATTATTGTTGAATCTTAGAACCAACAATTATTTGTTTTATAGACATTATTTAAAGAAATGTATATTGAGCTAGGCATTGGTAGCTCATGCCTATAATCCTAGAAACTCAGGAAACTGAGATCTGAAGGATTATGGTTTGGAACCAGCCTAGGCAGAAATGTCTACTAGCCTCCCTTTCCAAAACAATCAGCAAAATATCAGGGCTGGAGATGTGACTCAAGTGATAGAGCACTAGCTGAACAAGTGGTAGGTCCTGAGTTCAAACACCAGTACTAAGTAAATAAACAAATATAATCATAAAATTTCTTCTGTTTCTGTAGTGAGTTATACATTTATAATGAAGTAAAAATTCATAAATCTCATAATTGTTTATTCTTAAGTATTTCAAATTATTTTTATAAATTACGCCCAGAAATTCTGTTTAAAGAAAATAAAATTTAAATGCCCACACTAGATTTCATGTAAGAGCAGTAATGTTTATATACATGTATTTTATATGTGTTGTGTAATATGTGTATGTGCATATATGTGTATGTGTGGGTAAAGAGACAAATATACTGAAATACACACCAGCATATATACATATATGTAAGAATAACTAATTATAACCAAGTTTAGAGTTTAGCCTCTATGTTTCCTACTTGTAAAATGTTTTAGACACATTAGCTAGTAAATCCTATACCTCTTTCAGGGCTCTCTTATACAAATGGATCTTTATTCAGTCAGAGTGAACATTTTGTATTGGGTTAGATATTTAGCCCACTCCTTGTGTGATTGCTCAGCAAGAAGCTTATTTTCAAAACCAAAACTTCTGTTGTTAAAACCAATGGCAAACAAATTCCCATTGCTTCTCAGCTAATGAGAGTGGGGTTGGTGGAGAGCTATAATTTTGCATGTAATTTTATTAGGATTTCAGTTAGGTAGAATGGCCACCTAGCACTAGTGGAGGAAATGACAGATTCTCTCCTTTTGTATATCTCCACTTTATTTTTACAGTAAGAGACCAAGAAAACATTAGATTATATTTTGAGGGATATGAAATCTAATATAACTAATATCTGATATTATAGAGATCACATAAGATGATAATACCGAAGACAAATTTACGGTTTGGAATATATGACATAGAAGAAAATGCATCAGACTTTACTTTTATTCTGAGCCCTTAGAATCTACAGAAGATTTAAGCCCTGAACTTCCACTTGTTAGAAGAGATGAAAAAATCTCATGTAGATGAATCCCCAAAGGGCCAAGGAGAGCCATAGCTCTCAGAGAAAGGCTGTGGAGCTGTGGAGCTGCCTGCTCTGTGGACCTTCAGCAAACCCTCCACCCTCAGTCAGGGCACAGCTTTGCCTTTGATCAAGCTGGGTACTAAGCTTGAAGATCTCCCACAATCCCACTGACTCAGGGTTGATGAGTGAAGCAGAAGCACCAGGGCCTGTCAAGTGTCAGGCCAGAGAAAACCTGAACCCATTGGAAAGGAGAAAGTGGGCAGCGGGATAATAAAGGGAGAGAAATCAAGACCCAAGTTAAACTCATGGACCTGTTATGAAGTTTGGTTTTACGGAAAAAAGAGACATGACGAGATCTGAATTGAGAAGGGGAGTCTAGAAATCATGTGGAGTCCACAGGAGTTGAAGGGCAGAATGACAAGCTTGGAGATGGCCTCATTGATATCTGGGTGAAGAGGCTGTGGAGTGGCCTGGCTTGTGGGGGCAGAAGCAAGGGTTAACAGGGGAAGGAAGATGGTGATGGAGGTGAAAGTTGTAGTTAAGGATGGGCTGTGGAGCTGAGCCAATCAGCATGCAAGATGAAGGTGGGTCAATGGCAGGTGAGTCTGCACACCTTCACAGGAGAGCTTCCATCTCCCAGTTCCTCAACAGCCAAAGTATGATCAGATCAGCAACTGGCTCGGGGATGAGTTGTTAAGAAGACATTGAAACTGAGGGTAAGAGGATGGGGATTCTTTCTTTTTTTTTCCATAGTTTTGTGACTACCTGCCATAGCATTTATCTTTTATCAGTATTCAGTTTATTGTCTGAAGTTACATAGTTTTGTTTATATCACTTGCTTTTTCTGCCACAGGGTTGGTGATGTATCTGGAATATTATTTACCTTTGGGATGAAAACTTGGTTTTACATTGGTTTTCAAGGACACATTTTACAAAAGGCCAATATCTCTGGACATATTAATGCTTTTTAAAATGCATACAATACTGAGAAATTTAAATAGTTTTGCACATATATACTATGGATGTGTATACATATTCAGATCTACCTATTACACACACATATGGGGATAATTAGGGTTTAAACTCAGGACTCAAGCTTGCTTAAGTAGGTACTCTTACTGCTGAAATATGCCTCCAGTCCTTATCTTTTGATGGTTATTTTTGAGATAGGATCTTGCTTTTTGCCTAGGATGCACCTGGGTGAGATCCACTGATGTCAGGCTTTCTGTCTTAGCTTACAGTTGGGATGGAGTTTCTGAAACCTTTCTGTCTGGTCTGATCTCAAAGTGTGATCCTTCTGATCTTATCCTCCCATGTAGCTAGGATTATAGGTAATAACCACTTATACTTGAGTTAAATATGTTTTTGTATCAATCATTAACATCATGGTTAGAGGGAAAAACAGAGTGAGATTAAAAAGTTCTCACTTCACAGAAAATGGAAGAAATAAAGGTGTAACTCAACAGCTTAAACTTACTTAACATCACCATTCACTTCAGTTTTCAAAAAATTTGAAAAAACTGCTTCAAGTAGTTATGTTTAATTATTTGTGCTTTGTTCAAAATCATGTATGAATTATAAAAGATAAAGGTAACTTATTTTTAATGCTGGTACTGGGGATTGAACTCAGGGCCTAGGAACTGTCCCTAAGCTTTTGATCAAGATTAGTGCACTATCTATGTACTTCTGGCTTTGCTTGGAGATTAGTCTAATGAACTTTCCTGCCTGGGTCAGCTTTGAAATTGGATCCTCAAGTCTGAGCCTACTGAGTTGCTAGAGTTACAGGTGTGAGCCATTGGCATCCAGCTTGAAAGCAACTCTTTATCATCATAAAGATAACTCCTGTCAGGTGCTCAGGCCTGTAATCCTAGCTACTCAGAGGCTGAGATCTGAGGATTGCAGTTCAAAGCCAACCCTGGGCAGGAAACTCCTTGAGACTCATAATCCCCAATTAACCACCAGAAAACCAGAAGTGGCGCTGTGGCTCAAGTGATAGAGCGCTTGCCTTGAGCTGAAGAGCTGAGGGACAGTGCTCAGTCCCAGAGTTCAAGCCCAATGACCACCACCACCAACAACAACAACGAAACAGATAACTCCTGGTCATCACTGTAAAAATAAAGTCCGAATTAATGCTGTATATTGCAGCTATATTGCAAGTAAATACAGAATTTCTGTGAAGACTTAAAAATAAAAAAAATATGGCATGGGATATGATTTTAAGGATTTCTAGGACAGCAAGACTAAAGAATGTTAGATCGTGTATCAGGTGTTCTGGAATCTGGTGATGCAGTAGGAGCCCAGCTTCTTTGATCCTTACCTAGTGCAGAGAAAATGGCTGCAGCCCAGAACATCTCTCCCATCAGTGCAGGGATGAACAGGAGCCCGCCCATGCGTTTCCCATAGATTTGCTGAAATGGGTCTAACATGGTCACATATCCCCTGGAACGCATAGGTTTGGCAAAGAAAAGACCACCTGAAAGAAATTAAGCACGTGTTTGCACAAAAATAAAAGAATCACAATATAGTAGCCTTTGCCAACCTATATCCAGTGTTGAATCAGTCTGAAATATACTTTGGATACAGTGCCAAGGAAGTATTTAGCATGTGCATATATTACTACATGGGATAGCCAATGGCTACTTGGATGATGTAACTGGAGCATTTGAACTGAAGAATACAACCCAGGATGGCAATGACTAACATACTTGATATACTTCCATCTCCCACCACTACATTTAGACATTCTGAATATGCACAAGACCCAATAATAGTATTTTGAATGGAAAAGCAGAGGAATTGTTACATAACACTCTTGACTTTTTATTAGTTCAATTTACAATAAAGAAATTCAGGTACAATAGAGTTGATTCATTTTTTAAATGATATGCCCATACTATTTGGAGAAGAAATAAAACATAATTATGTTGCAAAATTTATTGTTCTGATAATCAAAAGACCAAAGAAGTAAAAAAAAACATTCTATAATCGAGAAATCACATAATCTAAACATTGTGTCCCTCTATACGCCAATTTCTGGTAAAAAGCTTTTTAGAAATGCTGGTACCATTTTTCCCCCATAATAGTTATTCACACTGCTTGACTTCTTATCCCACTTGTTCTTTATATTTCCCCAGATGAGTCACTAGAATATCAACTTCCACTTACCTAAAACCAGACTAAGAGAATATCCAATGGGTGCCTGAGCCCAGGCTAGACCATAATCTGGTACATAAACGGCTTCAGCTGTCCCATTGATGTACCCTCCTCCGACCCAGGTGGCTGAAACACAGTGAAAACTGTCATATCCCAGACCAGACTGTCCACCTTAACTGCTAGCGGATGTGGCCAGTAAATACCTTCAATATGGCTAGTCCACACTTAAGTGTTCTGTCAAATAAATGTCTTCAGATAGTTACAATTTTGGTAGCACATTAGTGGAAAGAAAGAGGTCCAGAAATCAAAGCAAGCAAGCATTGGTTAAAAAAGAATGATGGACATGCTGGACATGAAAAGATTTTCTGTACTGATCATATATTGACATGAAGACATATTAAATGCATTAAGTAAATTATATTATGATCCTTAATTTCTTATTGTGCCTTCGTTATTCTTATTATATCTTCAAAACAAATTTGTAGAAAATTTACCATTAAGATTATATAGCTCACCTTAAATATCTATTGAACTGTGCTGTTCTCACAGCTGTCCAGAAGCATTTAGTCATCAACTTTTTAAACCAATTATTATATGTTGTAAAATCCAAGATTATATATAAAATGTGTAATGTGAATATTAATCTTCTCAATAACTCTGTACTTTTCCCCTGTCCCCTGTACCACTGGATTATATATTTTCATTTCTGAGTCCTCTTATTTGAATCATATTGGTATTTTTACATTGATCATGACTATTTTCTGTGAGACCTGGGTATACATGAGGGTAGGCATATGTGTACATGTGTAAGAGTTGGTGTGTGTACATGAGTGTGTGTGTATTTCAGAAAGATTTCCATTAACAGTCGTTTCTTAAACAGTCTGAGAAAATAGGATCAGGCAAATGTGATCTTGATCACAACAAAGTTATACTCAGCACCATAAATAAACTGCTAGATGGGTGGAGGAAGGAGAGATGACACATCTCTTCCAAAGCATTGTGAAATGACTTTATTTTTCTCTTCTCTCTTCTCAGGAATTCAAATTCACTTAGAGCTGAAACCAGCATGGAGAAGTTAGAATGTTGTCTGCACACTCACTCATATTCTTGATCCTATCTGTATCTTTTAATTTGGTATTGATATTTCATGAAAATAGCAAGAGTCAGATCTTCTTCAGATACATTAAATAACTGCAGCATACTAACTTTCTGGAGGGGAGAAAGAAAGATTTGGTAACACATTTGTCACAAGAATGATTTATAAATTACCATATTGTCTCAGAAGACAATATAGTTTTTGATTCCTCATGAAAAACACAAGGTTAGAGAACATTAATTCTTTGCAATTTAGAGCCTTTCCAGAGGATAGTCAAAATATTTAAAATAACCCTTGTATGGAATTTATGTAATGTTATGAGGGTCACAGGCTGCTTATAATGGCTCATGCTGCTTATCGGATGTGCAATTGAATTCTCAGCTACATCATCCCATTGGGAATACAAATTAATTCCCTTAAACATCATGAGTCAAATAAATCACTGTACTGAATACCATCTAAGATGAGTACATCTTTTGTTTTCATTCCAGAATTTATTTAACCTGTGTGAGTGTGTGTGTGTGTGAGCGTGTGTGTGTGTGTTTGCTTGTAGTAGGGCTTGAATTTAGGGCCTGGGCTCTGTGCCTTAGCTGTACTGCTCAAGGCTAGCATTTTACCACTTGAGCTACATCTTTACTTCAGGCTTTTTTGGTGGGTACTTGGAGATTAGAGTTTCAGAAACTCTTCTGCCCTGGCTATCTTCAAACAATGATCCTCAGATCTCAGCCACTTCAGTAGCTAGGATTACAGATGTGAGCTACTGGTGCTCAGATTATTTGCCTTTTAATTTAACTTAAAATTCACTTTTTTCATCGTTTTTAATTCTACATAACATGGACTAGAAGAAATGAATGTTTTCCAGGCTCAGAACCTGAGACTTCATTTTCCTACTGAGGTAGGTGGTGCTAGCACATGGGCAATGTTTCCCTGCATAAAATAGATGGTTCAGTGGTATCATAAGCAAAAGGCTACTAATGATTATTTTTCATAGGGTAGCTTTCCTGTCCCTTGTTCAAAAAGAAATTGGTGCCTGAATGATTGTACCTATTATATCAGAAGTGAGGACTGGGCACTTATCATGATTAAATAAAACTCTCCATCATTTATTGATCTCCTTTCTATAGTAGAATTAGTTTCCCATGGTTTCATATTTTATGTCAAATCATGAATGAGGACTCAAATTCTTTCAAACAATATGCATTTTAAAAGAATCAATATCTTCAACTTCTGGTATTTTTAATAAATATATGAAGAATATGCAAGTGCACAAACCTGACAAGATTTTAATAATATGTTTCAGATTTTATTTTATTTTTTTACTGGTTCAGATTTTAAATGACTGATGATATCAACCCAAGGCTCTTCTGAGTTTTGATGCAAAAAAACTTTTAAAAGTTAGCTAGACCATGATGTCAGTATATAAGAAATAGAATCATTTGAGTATTTTTATATACTTTCATTATTTTTTAATTGTTGGTGGGATTGTAGTTTGAATTCAGTGTTCTGCACTTGCTAGGGCTTTACTGCTGATCCATACTCCCACACCCTATTTTTTAAATACACTTTAATAGTACATTAGATTGAAAATAAAGTCTGTGGTAAAAGAAAATTCTGAACTGTTATCTTTATAGTATCTGAAATAGAATAATAAAGTCCTAGAAGGTTACAATCATTTGCAATGAATAAAATAGTTTCCTGTATTGCAGCTCATTTATTCTTCTAAGCAATGTTTGCAACCTAAGGATCTTTGCAGAGAATCTCAGAGAGACCAGTGAGGGTTGTATGTTTTGTAACATGGAGGTGCTCAGGGTGTGGTTGACAGAAGACCTGATTCTGACCTGATAACTGGACATTCCTGGATTCTTCCTCACCCTGCAGTCTTCTCACAGTACTCTTAGAACAAGCATACAGACACATCTGTGGTTGGTGAAGGGTTAAGTGCAATGTGAATGTTTGAAAGGTAAAATACACAGTTATTATAGAACCTGTAGATTTCAGATGGTCAGAGTTAAATGTTTCAGAATATGGCTACTGTCTTCACAAATTAGCTAGGTATTAATCTGATACTCATGATGAATCAATCTTAAATAGCATTTCAAGACTGACATTGGGCATTTTTTGGTTATGATTTCCAATGGACTATTTTTCCAATGAGTGCTCAGAGTTTCTGTCAGCTTGGGTTATAGCTAAATGTTTAAAATGACTCCTAAGACTGAAATGCAACATGTTATTAGGGAAAGGTGCAATCAATTGTGTTTAAGATATAATTTTAAGTATTTTTAAAAGTCAGAATTATATTCAATATCCAAGACAAATATCAGGAGAGAAATCAGCTTTGAAAAAAAAAAAAAACAGAGCCAGCTCAATGCTAAGGAACTTCCAAACACAAAGATGGGGTAAGGGAGGCGCTGCAGCTGGTGGTGGCTGGGAATTTCCTGTGAGGACACACCCTAGCCTTCTCCCTTTTATACCAGGCTCCCTGAAACCCCACTTTTAATACTGCAAAGTTCTAACCTATGAATACTTCCTGCAGGAAATTAGTTATTCGATGAGTTTCTGAACAGGACATCTTTCAGTTTGAAATTGTATATTGATTGCCTTCAAGTTGATTTGTTTCTGCTAAAACCCATCGTGAGTTAATATACTTGACATTTATCACTTAAGAGAACCCACTTCATGCATGCATGAGGAATACTTTGGTACACAATCACATTCATTAACAGATGCATAACTTGAAAGACAAGGACCTTTTGGCATTCTCTGCCTCTTTGTTTTTCCTGTTTCCTCCTACTAATCAGTCCTATACTTGTTTCACTGATATTTGACCCAGTGAAAAGATGATTTTGTTCAAGTACCACAGAGTTGAAATGACTCTGTTTTCTAGGTTTAAATTAAATATAAAATTGTCGTCTTAAAAATTGTTTCTTAAAAATCATAACTAGTGCACACAAAGAATCACCAGAGGACAAAGAGCTATGTAGATTTTTGTCACTCTGACACCACTTGCTGTATAATCAAACCAACCAACCAAGGGGTGAACTGCAATCAAGCAGGGAGCCCCAGAACCTACCTGTCATGGTAAATCCACCAACCAGTAAACCAATGTCTCGGCCACCAACGATTATGGCTTCACTGCGCTCTTCTGCGCTACCGCTGTTTTTGGTTCTCCAGGCAGCCCAAATTCCAACCAGCAATATGAGGAGGTAGAACACGATAATAGCTATCAGTCCTTCCACGTGGAATGCCATTTTTTATCTAAGATAAGATCCAGGTTCCTCCGCAGCTGGCTACTTCATTAAGACTTCTGGAGAAAATATAGGGATGCGCTGTAAAGTAGCCAAGCATTCACTGTGCCTACAGAGATGGCCAGGAAACGATCAGCTGGCTCATGAGAGATTCCCCACTTAAAGGAAGACTGCATGGTAATTGCAACCCCGGTTTCCTGCCCAACAAGTGGGCACCAAGTTATCCTACTTCTACTTGACAAGTTAATATCAATTTGAGTTTTCAAGAAACAATAAAAGGAAGTACTATTTAACAAATGGAACCTGAATCACTTAGTGTTTCATAAATCCTTTCAATGTAAAAACTCATCTCATCTTGCATCAGTAATTCTGCCAAGAGGTAATTCTTAAAGAGAACTGGATGTATTCTCTTTGTGGAATTAAGTTACTCTCCCAGAATTATTCAGAAATGTAAGTGTGTCACAAAGAAATACACAAAGAATTAAAATAATATATAAGCCTGCCTTTCTTGCTCTTTCTTTCTTTCTTTCTTTCTTTCTTTCTTTCTTTCTTTCTTTCTTTCTTTCTCTCTCTCTCTCTCTCCCTCTCCCTCTCACCTTCCCTCCCTCCCTTCATTTTCTTCCTATCCATCCTTTCAAACGATTTCAGGAAATGACTACAAAAGAAAGTCGATGGAAAATTTTCTGAAAAAAAATCCGGATAATTTAAAAATGTTACTCTATTATTTCCAACAAGTTCCTGAGGTTCAGATTTCTGAGACAAGGGATTTTGCTGTTTAAGAGGTCTATACTCTGGATCGTCCTTTTTTCCTTTGTTAATTTCATCCCCCTCCTCACCAATGCCCTCCCTCTAGGAGGAAAATATTTACAGTAGCCATTGCCTAAAACCAGAGCAGAGGGTCAAGAGCATCTGTCTTAGAAGGCAAATGTTAAGTTCTAAAGCTTCATCTTCTGGAATTCTCGTTCTCTTTTTATTGAGTTCCGCTCTGGCCACAGCTATTTCTCGCATCCCAACTCACATGTGTAAGTTTCTGGGAAAGAGTAGAGTCGGATATTCGTGCATGCAAGTGGCTGGTGGTGGACGACTGGACAGCACCAACCTCCCGGGACCCCCAGGACGCACAAGCCATGCTCGCGGGTGTGGTGGGCTCCGTCTTTGTGCGCAGCGATCAGCCTCTCTCGGGTCCCTGGGCTTCCTGAACCCTGTGTCTCGCCTGGCCTGCTGTGACTCTCCGGCACGGCACCCAGACTTAGCGGCTCGCCAGCCGAGAGCTACAAGTGTGCAACACTGACCAGCCCATGCACAGCCCGGAGGTGAAGAGCCGCGTCCCTCCCCTCCGTCACCGCCCGGTGCCCCAGCGCCTCCCAGGGCGCGGGTCTCCTGGTGGCGCCGGGTGACCGCTCCGCGCCTACCTGCTGCTGTGGCCGCGCGGGATGCGCTCCGCCCCCCCGGGCTGTGCGGTGTGCCGCAGGCTGCGGGACGGCTGCGGGGCGGGCTGGGGCGGGGGCACCTCCGTGGAGGCGGGGCCGCGGGAGGCGTGGGGGCCGCGGAGGGCGCAGCGCGGGGAGAACCGGCGATCCACCGGATTATTGGGCAAAGTCCCTTATAAGAGCGCCGGGCGGGGGCACGCGTCAGCGCTGGGTTGCGGACGTCAGAGGAATGAGGAGCTGGGCGTATGTTGGGGATCCTGCCCTCACCGGGTGCAGGGTGTGACGGAATCCACGCCTTAGGAGCAGGGGTGGGAGGAGGAGGGGGAAGAGTCTACGCCAGTACCTCCTGCCTGCCTCGATGTCCCCATCCCATCCCGGGCCTATCCCTGCCCCTCTCCAGGAAAAATAAGAAGGTGCCATCCCCAGCACCAACTTCCCTCTTCTGTGCACCAGCGGGGATGGGGAGATGGGAGCAGCTCTGAGGACTAGATTGCCAGATGCAGAAGATCAAAGTAGGATAGAGAGGAGGGGAGGCTTCCTAGACGTGTGCGCTTAGGGGTGAGGGGAAGTGTAGAGAGGAACAGAGACAGGGAGGGAAGGAGGAGGGAGGGAGGGAAGAGAGAGAGAGAGAGACAGAGAGACAGAGTCACATAGAGACAGAGAGACAGAGACAGAGGACAGAGACACGCAGAGAGACACAGAGAGAGAGACACAGAGAGAGAGACAGAGAGAGACAGAGAGAGATCTCCTTGCTGTCTCTGGCAAATCTGATGGAAAGTGATCCCAGAATTCCTTTGATGGATTCTTTTAAGAAGGCATGTTAAGAAGGTTTAAAATGCACTTTTTGGGGGTTGTTTCGAAGCACTTATATCCTTCCGTTTATGAAACAAGATCACAATAAAAGACTCCAGGAGTTTCCCCAAACAAGAATGAGGTCTTCACACAAGCCAAAAAAAAAATGAGTATGCTAGGTTGCTTGCTTGCTTGGATATTCTCTGTGCCAGTTTAAAAACATCCACTGGATCACATTAAAACAGCTCCGTGTATCGATGTGTATATTTTGTACCTAGATTATTTGTATATCCACTGACATAAATCCATGTCGAGAGTTGTCTTTGTATGTCTAACCACACAGATATCTATGTATGTGTATACATGGATGCAGGAAAAAGAATTGTGTAAAAGAGACACATCACAAAGTGCCCAGCCATGGGTAGCTTCTTAATTCTCTTTGTATTCCACCCACAGCCCTTCATGCAGTGAAATCATGTCTGAATGAGCTGGAGAATTTAGATACTGCCCACCTCCAGATCAAGCAGCAGAACCAACTTCCATGGTTTCACATGGGATTTAGAAATGATCTCTCAAGTTGGCACAATTGTTCCTTTTTGTTCTTCCTGATAAGAATAATGACTGCATCCAGCTGCCTTGTTTAAAGCAAGAAAGCATAACAGAATTCAAATAAAAATGAAGATGGGATAGAAAGTCTGAGTGGACAGATAGCCATTGAGGGATTTATGATTAGTTAGCTGCTTTTCTAGAAAAAAAAGCCCAGCAACATGTAAAAGTCACCCTGTTTGCACAAAGCAGGGGTGTAGTACAAACAAGTTTAAGGAGCTAACAGAGTGGTAGCAGAAACAAAATTCCATGCAATTATTCAAGTGTTTTTGTTTTGTTTTGTTTTTGGTTGTGGGGCTTGAACTCTGGGCCTGGGCACTGTCCCTCAGCTCTTCAGCTCAAGGTTAGTGCTCTACCACTTAAGCCACAGTGCAACTTCTGGCTTTTTCTGTTTATGTGGTGCTGAGGAATCGAACCCAGGGCCTCATGCATGCAAGGCAAGCACTCTACCACTGAGCCACCTTCCCAGCCCTATTCAAGTGTTTTACAAGAAATTAATTCATTCATCCATTGTGTGATAGTTTACTCAATTTCTGATTCTGATTTTGGTCACGAGTTAATTTATATATTTTTTCTTTCAGAATATACTTAAATATGATGGTGACACACAAACTTATAGTTTCAGGCATCAGCAGAGTCTGAAACAGCGCAATGGATAAGGTCAGAAAGCCAGATGCAGGCCCAAAGAGGGACTGGAGGTGTGGCTGTCCTCAGAAAATGTCACCACAAATTTAGGTCTGAGATTCAGGAGTACAGCCAAGGCCTACGTTCTGGGGAAGGATGGGAACAGGGCACCTAATCCACTTTGAGAAGCCAGACATGCCAAGCTCTAGATTCAGTGCCAGGTCTGAGTAGGGACAATGACCTTGAAAATGGCCCTAAACCAATCTCTGGCTTGACAGAGCAAGTGTCCTTCATGACAAAGTGCCTCTGTTGAAAATGACAACTAGTGATGTATTGAGTCTAGTTCTGAGGAGACATTTGCTCATCTGCCTGGTCCTGTGATCTGCTATGTCTGGTCTAAGGATGCTGCTGAATGTGTTTTCTGTTCCAGGGGGCGGGGTTCCCTGGAAGATATGCCTTCCTTTGTTGTTTTCCATGTGCCTTCCTCTACTTTTTTGAGGATCTCTGCTCATGCTTGGACTAGGAAAACATGCATCAGCTGTTATACCGGAATTCCTGGACCCCCAGAAGACCACCAGAGACCATGATGAATGTAAGCAACAAAGAGCCGGTTTATTGCAAGCTCAGGCTTGATCCTCTGCACACATGGTAACCGGTGATGCTAAGAGGCCCCGAGCTCAGAGTTACAGCACTTTTTATACATTTTTTAGGGAGGACAGGGACTTTGCATACATCATAGCATCTTGTAAGATATCACTACACATCGTGGGAAAGTCATAAAACAAGTCTACAGTATAATTGGTACACTACAAAGCGGGAATGACCAGAAACAGGTTGTTGGTTAGACCAAAGGTAGGCTTGCACTACAGGGGAGTCTCAAGGAGATACATGCTAAACTGCATGGTTCCTTTCTCAAACAAACATCATCCTAGGCCCTGGGGGGGGGGCTTGAGGTCTGGTTCCTTATCTCCCTAGGACTTTACTGCCCGGAACTGTGGGAGGCGGGCTTTGCAGCTGTGGGGATAATTTCCAGACCTCCAGAGGGGAGTTCTGGTGCTCTATTTTCTGAGGACTTTGCACCCTTGGTCAAGGCTGTACACCCTTTGAAGTCTTTTACTAAGCAACTCTAGGCTCCCAGGCTGACATTCCACTATTGAATAATTAAAACTAGTCACAGTTAAAATCATACAAAAACCATAAAATCATCTAGCACAAAGCAATTCGTACAGACGCAAAAATAAGTGGTTAGTAATCATAACTTGTAATTTCTATTACATTAAGCATTAATGTTACTCCATGCCTTTTAATAAATTCATTCAGGGGGTGCTTGCCTACTTTGATGAAGACAGTCCAGTTTTCTGAATCTTTCACTCCACTTCTCAAGATTTTAGCAGAGTTTTTAGCAAGCAAAGGTACAGAAGTGAAAATGGCTGTTAGGTGCTGTCTATATATATTTTTAAGTTCTTCACAGTGAGAAATTGAATTCCAGTTTTAGGCAATAAAAGGCAGGGTTTGCATTCATAAACCACTCACCTATTTATTGAATGTCTTCTCAATGCCTTTTCTACTCCAAACACAGAATGTTCCTGCCCTCAACACACATCTCCTGAAAAAGAAAAAAGGAGAAAAGCAAACCAACCCACTAGTTCTGTACAATGTGGCTAATTCATATACAGAGATTACAGTGGAGAGCACAAAGAAAAATTATTAATCAGACCGAGGGATTCCTCCTGGAGGTAGGCAAGATTTGTTATTCAACAAACATATGGGTGCATCTTCTGTATGTCAGGACTTGTGACAACAGCTTTTAGATCCTCAAGTAAACCACTTTAAACTCTTCTAGCAAGAGAACCTGAGCTGAAAGATCTCTACCCTAAATGAGCTTTGCTAACAAATCAAGAGGTTCCAGAGGCCCATAGATACCACAGGCCTTAAATACTATGAGACAAAGTCTAGATTAATGTCTTCGTGGCTACTTGTGTGTTATTTGAAGTTGGACTGAGAGGAAGACTGGCAATAATCCACTTGCTAGAGTCATACATGAAAGAGACATGTAGCTCCCCACTCTTCTCTCTTGTACACTGGGTGGAAGATACAGGTAGCTCCTTTTTCCTTCTTCTTCTGTATTGATGCTCAGGCTCCATCTACAGTCCCCAGCTCTGTTTGAATGACATCTTCTTTCTCCATGCCACCTTGTATGAAACTAACCATTTTCACTACTCTAAAAGATTCCTCACAGATAGGAATCTAAGGAGATCTTTCTTGTTCCCTTTAGAGGCAGGTATGGGGTAATATATTCTTCTCACACTGGTCCCTATTACCTATCAATTTCTGATTGATTACATGTAGTTCTCCATCACTCTCTGAACTCTGAAAAAGGGAAAAATCCACATTCCATTCATCTTTCTAGTCATCTTTTCACATAAGACCTGTAATATAACCAATAAAAAACTGGTGGTACCAATTGGTTTTATGCTTATTGAAGTAAAATGATTAGACTCAAAATGAGGGAAGATCTGAAAAATCACAAATTAGAAGCTTAAAAAGAGGAAACTGAGGTTTGGAAGAGGCAAAAGTGGCAATTCTAATGGTAGCCAGTAGCTATTCAGAAGGCTGAGATCTGAGATTGAGGCTTGCCAGTCTGAGCAGAGATATCTGTGAGCTTCTTTTTTTTTTGTTGTTGTTGTTGTTGTCAGTTGTTGGGCTTGAACTCTGGGCTTGTGCACTGTCCCTCAACTCTTCAGCTCAAGGCTAGCACTCTACCACTTGAGCCACAGTACCACTTCCAGCTTTTTTTTCCTGTTTATGTGGTGCAGAGGAATCGAACCCAGGGCCTCATGTATGTGAGGCAAGCACTTTACCACTGAGCCATCTTCCCAGCCTTATCTTTGAGATTCTAATCTCCAATTAACTACCAAAGAGCTAGAAGTGGAGCTGTAGCTCAAATGGTAGTGTGCTAACCTTGAGTAAGAAAGCCAATTGAGAGCAAGAGGACTTGTGTTCAAGCCCCAGTACAGCACATAGAGAAAAGTGGCCATTCTAGTGGTTATGTGTTGATGATGGGTAATCTAGAAATCAACTTGATTAGACTGAGAGGTGCCTAGGAGATTAGGCATACACAACTGGGTGTGTCTGAGGACTCTGACCTAGTGAATAGATTAATTCTTGATGAATTCAAGTCTTGATTAGGAAGTGGTAAAACTGTGGGAAGTGGAGCCTGACTATGGGAAGTAGCATTTCAATAGGGGCTAAGTCTTGCCCCATCCCTTCTTGCTATGATTCTACTGTTTCCAGTCTGTCATTGAGTGAGCTCTTTGCTCTGCCAAGCCTGATCCAACATGATGGACCAAAACTTCTAGAACCATCAATAAAATAAACCTTTGATCTTTAAGATTTATTCTGATAAGAACCACATGGTTATTTAATAGATGCAGAAAAAGCATTTGACAAGATCCAACACCCCTTTATGATGAAGGTTTTGGAAAAATTAGGAATCCAAGGAACATTCCTCAATACAATAAAGGCTGTATATGACAAAC
>NW_012267402.1:921518-959784 GCF_000151885.1 Dipodomys ordii | reverse complement strand
GCATTATCCTGCCCATGTAATTGTAACCCCTCTGTACAGTATGTTCACAGATAAAATTAAATAAAAAAAAGATTTATTCTGTCACAATCAACAGAAAGTCTAACATGGTACATATACATCAATGTAGGCTTAATTTGCATAAAGTCAGAGAAACAACTAATGGCAGATAGAAAATAGAGTTCCACTTGATATGTATGTTGTGTTTCTACAGTTTGATATTTCTCCACCTCAATCAAATAATAATTTCTACCTAAAATCTTTAGTTCTCATATCTAGTTTTGGAATTATCAAAATAAAAAATTCAAGGAAAAAGCATTGTTATATCTGGAAAGACGATGTGTATAGAAAGAAGAAATAACACAGGGAATAGTTAAGAGGGAAAGCGGGCAGTTTTTGGCAAAGCATCTATTATACAGAACTGAGCTCCTTGTAATAGACCTCTACTGCTGACAATAACAATAGCACTAGTATGAATCACTTGGATTTCAATGGAACTGAAATTAGCTATCAAATGCCAATTTTTCCCAAATGTGTCCTTGTAATGAGTGGCATATGATGACTAATGCTCAAACTTTAAAAATGAACAGTTATATAAGAATTTATAGTTGTATACTTCCATGCATTTTTAGGGTCAGTGAGTTCTCTTCAGTGATGGTACCATAATTATTCAGTACCACTGTTGTTATAGTTCTTGGTAATTGCAGAATTCACTTTTGTAACATTGTATTGTGAGAATACTCAAACAAATTCAGGCTTGAAACATAACACAGCACCTGTATAACCACCACCAAGAGTCAACCATTAACATGTTTAAAACTCATATTTATTGGTCCATCTTTCTATCCATCTATTAGTTTTCATTTACTTGATGCATTTCAGTGATAACGTCATAACTTGACTTTAGGAAATGTATTATTAATTACAGTTCAAAGGTTGCATGCTTTTTTTTCTATCAAGGTAGAAATTTATGCGCAGTGGAATGCATGAATCTTGTGGTTACTAACTGAATTTTTAAACTGTCAAAGTAACTCAAATTCTGACAAAGATAAAAACATTACCTTTGTCCCATAAATTCTCTTATTATTTTTTATGAGTCAGTCTGTGCAGTTATCCTTCAGAGAAAAACAGTTTACATTTGCATTTCCAGGAGACTAATCATGACACATCTTGTCTTGGCCTGCTGATCATTCACATATTTTATTTGGAGATCAATTATCTATCTTACTTAGTGTACCTTGGAGATATTTTGGGTTTGACTCCATATTAGTATAACAAAGCAAATATTGCAATAAAGTGGGTCATATGAGTTTTTCTGTTTGCAAGTACCACGAAAGTTAGGTTCATACTATACTGTGATCAATGTTGTGTCTAAAAATGCATATATCTCAATTTAAAACACCTCATTGCTAAGAAATGCTAACAATCAACTTGGCCTTCAGTGACTTAGTCTTTGGTTGATGGTCTTAAATCCTTGATGGCTGTTAACTGATAGAAGTGGTAGATCATGAAGGTTTGGTAGCTGTGGCAATTTCTGTTTGTTTTTTTTTTTTTTTTGATAGGGTCTCAAAATGTTCTGTAGATTACACCTGGTTTCTTGGATCCTTTTATCTTTGTATCAGATCATTTAAAAATTTTAAATGTATATTTTTTATTGTAAAGATACTTTAGAGAGGGGTTACAGTTACATGAGTAAGGTAATGAGTACATATCCTATCAAGCATTGTTACCCCTCCTTTGTTTTTCCCCTACTATCCCTACTCTCTCTATCTCCCCAATTCCTCCCTCCCCACCCCAATGTGGTAAAGATCATTTCATCATAGTGTTTTGTACATCTTATTGTTACAATGGGTCAACCTGTATCCTCATTTCAGCATTTTCTTATTTCCCTTCCCCTCCCCAAATTAGAAAAAAATGTATGTATAAAATTCAGGGCACTGGAATCAACTATAGTGAAAAAAGGGTTATAGAAAGAACATAAAAAAGTAACAAAAATCATAGTACATTATAAATACATTAAAAACAACAACAACAAAGATAAAACCTCTTGCATCGCTATCTTGAGGTTCATTTCTCTTAGCATTATCTTATATGGTCATATACATATAGCTTTTGAGCTTTTCTACTTGTCCTAGACATGTAGTAGTTATTGCAAATAAGGGAAACCATGTGACCTATGTTTCTTTGGGTCTGGTTTACTACACTTAATATAATTGTTTCCAAGTATTTCCATTTCATAACAAATGGGGCAGTGGCATTCCTTCTGATGGAGGCATAGAATTCATATCTATCTATCTATCTATCTATCTATCTATCTATCTATCTATCTATCTATCTATCTATCTATCTATCTCAAATTTTCTTGATCAATTCATCTTCGGAGAGGCATCTTGGTTGGTTCCATATCTTAGCTATGGTGAAAAATGCTGTGATAAATATAGTTGTGCTGGTAGCTTCAGTATGGCCTTGCTTGTGATCATTGGAGTAAATGTCCAAAAGTGGGATTGCTGGATCATAGGGGAGCTATATGTGGAGTCTTTTGAGGAACCTCCATACTGCTTTCCATACTAGTTGAACAAGTTACACTCCCACCAACAATGCAGTAGGGTTCCCTCTTGGCCACATCTCCTCCAGCATCTGTTACTAGATTTCTTGATTATAGCCATTGAACTGGGGTGAGGTAGAATCCAAATGTTGTTTTGATTTGCATTTCTTTTATGGCTAGAGAAGTGTCTATTGACCATTCTTATTTCTTCTTCAGAAAAGTGTCTCTTTAAGTCTTTTTTTAAATATATTTTTATTGTAAAAATACTGTACAGAGGTGTTAGAGTTACACAAATAAGGTAATGAGTATATTTCCTAGCGACCCAATTTGTTTATGTAGGAACTCAGAGCTATACATTTGCCTCTGAGTACTGCCTTTGCTGTGTCCCAGAGGAGCTTGTAATTTGTGTGTTCATTTTGTTAAGTAATATGAACATTTGAATTTCATTTCTAATCTCTTTATGAGTCACTGGTGGTTCAACAGTGTGTTGTTCAGCCTCCGAGTGTTAACAGGATTTTTGGTGGTATTTGGTGTTGAATTCTAATTTTATTTCCTTGTTTTCTGAAAAAATGCAGGGCATAATTTCAATGTTTATGAATTTGGACAAATTTGCTTTGTGAGCTAAAATGTGCTCTATTTTGGAGAATGATCCATGTGTTGCTGGGAAGAACTTATATTCTGATGCTGCTGGGTGAAATATTCGGTAGATATGTTAAGTCTATTTGATCTATGCAATTTTTTAGATCTGAGGTTTCTCTGTTGAGTTTTTGCTAGGTTGATCTATCCAGTGTGGATAGTGTTGGGTTAAAGTCCCCAACAAGTATTGTTTTTGGATCTATGTGAGATTTGAGGGAAAGTAGTGTTTTTTTGGATAAATTTGGGTGATCTGTTATTTGGTGAATGGATATTTAGAATTGCAATATCCTCCTAAAGGAGAGATCCCTTAATTAGTATGTAATGACCTTCTTTATGTCTTCTTGCTACTTTTAATTCGAAGTCTATTTTATCTAATATTAGGATTGCAACTCCTGCCTGTTTATGGGGTATGTTTACCTTGTAGATCTCATTCCAGCCTTTCACTTTCAGAATATATTTGGTTTTGTGGGCAACGTGTTTCTCTTGAAGGCAGAAGATAGAAAGATCTTGATTTTTGATCCAACTAGATATTCTATGTTGCTTAATTGGAGAGTTAAGTCCATCAATATTGAGAGTTAAGACTGAGAGGTGCTTGGCAATTCCTGTCATGTTATCCACCTTCTTGAGGGCTGTGCCAAGTGGGTTTTTCCTATGATTCTTGTATTCTGTTTGGGGGCTCTTTCTTAGCCTTAATCATGCTCTTGTTTTTTTTGTTATTTTTTTTTTCTATGTGTAGGACATCTTTAAGTATTTTTTGTGGGGATCATTTTGTAGAGATATATTGTTTCAATTTTTCTGTAAGATTTTTGTCCTTCCGTTTCAAAGAAGAGTTTAGTTGGGTACAGTATTATTGGTTGATAATTGTCTTTAGTGTGTGGTATACATCATTCCATGCTCTTCTTGCTTTAATTGTCTTTGCTGAGAAATCTGAGCTTATTCTAATTGGTTTCCCTTTATAGGTGATTGATCTTTTTACTTTGACAGCTTTAAGGATTCTTTACTTGTTCTGAATTGATCCTGTGAAGATTATAATGTGACAGTGGGATGTACTTTTCTGTTCTGGTCTATTTGGACTTCTAAAGGCTTCTTGTATCTGAGTGAGCCTATCTTTTTGCAAGTTTGGGAAGTTCTCTGCTAGGATACTGTTAAATAAATTTCCTAGACCTTTAACTTGTGTCTCTAGGCTTTCTTCTACACCCACTAGCCTTAATTTAGGCCTTCTGATGGTATCTTCTAAATATTGAATAGATTTATCATCTTTCTTGGATTTCTCTTGAATACTTGTTAGTTCTTTCTCTGTAATGTCTAGGACTTCTTCAGTACCAAAGATTTGATCTTCTACATGGTCTTCTACTGTCAAGATTTTCTACTTTTTTTTTTTATATATTCTTTCCTCCTAATTGGTCAGATTTGATGGCTTCAAATTCTTTGTTGTAGCTTTGTTTTAGATCTTGTATGGATTTCTTTACCTCCTTAATTTGGTTTTCAGTGTTCATTCTCCAATCCCTTAGTTGATTGGTTATAGTTCCATTTGACTCCATTTCCTTCTGTTGGGCTTCATTTAGCATTTTCGTTGTGGCCTCCATGGATTCCTCCAGCTTTCTGTTTGTGGATTCCATGAATGCCTCTATTGATCTTTTTTTTTAAATTTTCATCACACTTATGTAATTCCTCAATTAATCTTTGATTAGCCTCCTCATGCTCATGAAATTCTTGTATTAATCTTTGGTTAGCCTCATCATGCACACATTTCACTATCATGCTCACAGAGTCCTTTGCAGGCTTTCAATCTTTTCATTCAACATGTTTACCAGTAGTGTTTTGTAGAGCATTTCATTCAACATGTTTACCAGTAGTGTTTTGGGGACTCTCCTCTGTATTATTCATTAACTGTTCTGTTGCCCGATTATCATGAGCAGGAGTTGAAATACCTGGACTTGCATTTTTCTTGTGTTTCTCCAGCTTTTTCTGCCCATTTGGGTATGAAAGCAAAACCAATTCCATATTAGGACACTATTTTAAGGCAACATCAACCAGAGCCCTGTAGTTGCACAGATTGTTTGATGCAGCCAAAATGAGTACAGATACAATCTAGTTCAAGAACAAACAACTAGTAATCAAGGGACTAAGAAAATCAAAGAAGGAGTCAGCAGAACAGAAATTAATAGGCTTAGGGAGAATTGTGAGGATCAAATAAGAATAGAGGAATATGGGGAGGGAAAGAGAGAGAGGGATTATAACCAAGACCTAAATTCAGAGAGAGGAAAAGGATAGAAGGAAAGGAAAAGAGAGCTACAGAAAATGAAAAATAAAAAATTAAATAAAAATTATATAAGTATAAAGAAATAATAATACAATTAAAGGAATTAAGGCTGAGAGTGTGAATTGAGTAATTGATATCTGAATAAATTGTTCATAAAATGCAGGATAAGGTCTAGTAACCAAAGATGGGTATATATCTGGGGATGAACAGAACAGCAATTAAGTAAAGCAAAAAACAAAACCCACCAAAATGGAAAAGACTAAAAAGAAAATTAGAAAAAACCTAAAATAAAAACGATGAACAAGAAAGAAAACAATTTTTTAAAAACATTAAAAAATTAAATTAAAAATAGGCAGAAAAAAGAATTCTTCCATTCCTTTTTTGTCTTGGGGTGGGAGGAATCTTGAGTTTTCCCTGTGTTCGTAGCCATCTCTTGGTGGAGTCTCTGGTTTGCTTGTGGTGTTTGGTTTTCTTGTGGCTTAACTGGTTTCTTATTTCAGTTTGTTTGAGCAAGCAGAATGAAGCTCTGCCTTACCAGGAACTTTATGACCCTCCTTCCTGACTAGTGAGAGGGCAATCTGATTTGAGTATCACAAAAGAGGGAGATGGCTGTTTCCTCTTACTTGGAGTTGCTGTGGTGGACCTAGGTTGTGGGTAGGGTTGAAGCCTGTCAGCAATGAGTAGCTTTTCCCTGAGGGGTTGGTCCTGAGACACACAGCCCAGCTTAGAGCCATTTTCAGAGTTTATGTGTATTGAGTTTCCAATTGTTTTTCTTTAGCCCTCCTGCAGCTAGGTCTGCTGCCTGTGCTGCAGTGGGGTAGAACAGCTTCTGGCTCTATTTACTCAGTGAAGACAGTTACTCTTCCATGGGAAGTCACTTTTCTGCCTCAGAAGGGCAACTTTCCCCTAGTTGGAGCTGAGCCCCGCAGGTCTGGTTCCTTTGACCTGTTGAATGATTCCTATTGTCTCCTTCCAAGACCTGAGTTATGTGCTAGCTGCTCTGGCTTGGTCTTTGTCAGTATCAAAGTTGGAGTTCTTCTCCAGTGGTGGGGAGGGGCTACCTTCCCACTGCTGTTCTGTGAGAAAGAGTGAGAATGTCTATGGGGGTATTTATGCCTTTCCCTTGGTTTCTGGGCCATCCATGGACTGCGACTGTCTGTGGTCAGCAGAATGGAGATTTCTGCTCCTTGTCAGTTCTTGTTGGTGGTGAGTAGAACCTGATCGCACACTGCCTCTAGCCCCTTTGTCCTAGGCTCTCTCTGTTGATATGGCATCTGTGGCAGCAGCCACCACTGTCACTGAAGGCATGGGTGAGTGCTTGAATCTGTCTCCTTAAACAAGCTGCCTGAATTTTTCCTCTCTGGCCAAATTTTCTGTACTATGATGGCACACTTGGTGTGACTCTCTAGCCTTGGACTTTTCACTGGAACACTAAAACTGGTTTCTGTATCAAATCTTAGTTTGAGTCTTGCAACAGCTTTTGGTTTGAAATCTTGTTGCAACCTACTTTGTGCTCCTTAGTCCACTGCAACTGGGAGCAACACAATAAGGAGACGGGACCATGCAACTGAGATTTGGAGTACCAGGGGAACTGTAGCCTTCTACCAGCAACAGATACCAAGTTTCCATTAACCAAGATTCTTGTTGGTCTTGTGCAAGGAAGTAAGGTACAAACTTCAACATGTGACAATACTTTGTATACAAGTGGTAGATGAACTTATTCTGGGAAGGAGAGCTAATCAGTAAAAAGCCTTCAATTTGCATAAATCGAAGTCTAGTTTAGGCTCCCACATGGTGTAGGGTGGAACTGAATTTCCATTAAGCCAGGACTTTTCCTTTCCAGGAAAAGTTTCAGCATTCCGAGAGTGTATTGGGAGAAGTCATTCCAACTCCCAATCCTTTCAGGGTCTCACAGCTTGGATTTTTGTGCTCTCACAAAATCTGGCCTGCCTAATATCTTTGTAACCATAACTTTAAGTTGCTCTTTGTATAACAATAATTGTTCTCATCATTTCTTTTGTACCTATATATGTACTTATGTTAAAAAAGTATCTTCAGCAATTCGAAAAGATATATTTTGGCAATCTCTGCATTTTGGTTTCCATAGTTTAATTCAATTACTTTTAGAGTGATCACTAATAAGGAAAGGATGCTGGTGATTTTTTTTTTGTTGCTTTGTATATTTCTCCCCACGTGATTATCCCTGTTTCCACGGTATTTGATGTTGGTATAATTTGGGGAGGGGAAGGGAAAAAACAAAATGTTTAAATAGGGATACAGGTTGACCCATTGTAACTACTGTTGAGCACTCTCTCTTTCTCTCTCTTCCTCTCAACCCTCCTAAACTCTGCCTACATGCTAGTAAGGGCTAAAATTAGCTTCAGGTAACCTCTCCCTTCTTCCAACAAAAGGTACTGGGTGGGATGAATTTAACCCTCATATTCTTCAACAAAAAGTATTTGATATGCTAATATACCTGCTAGCAAACAACCCCTATAAAATGTTGCCCAGCTAATGTAATTTGTTTAAAAATTTGTCTTAATAAGATTGGCAAAAATATCTCTTGCCACTAAAAATTCAGGAAAATGTAGCCAAAGGAAAAAGCAGACAATTTTAACTGCCTTGGGAAAGGAGTTAAAAAAGTTAAGTTGGCTGTGATGTATGTCATTCCTTATGTCAATTTATGCTAGAAGTTAAATGTTGTACATCTGATCATGACAGGTAAACTAAGGCTAAGGCTTTATTTCTCTGTTTTCTCTTCTGTGCACTGATCAACTCCCTTTAAGATCAAGGGACCAGAGTGACTCTGGATGCAGTTTGCTCCCATGCATGGGACAATGTCCAGGCAAAAAAACAAAGTTGTCACAGCTGCCTAAACCATTGGCACCAGCCTGCATAAACCAGTATGAACCAGGTGTTTAATCAGAAGTGTAGAAATTTTGCAGGAAAACAGCAGGAGATGCTACAATCCATACAAGCTGGGCCTAGCCCAGACCCTGGCCTTGTTCCAACATATATGACCAAAGCCTGCTGATTTGGCGTGAAAAGCACAAGCCACTTCAGATCCACTGAAGCTCAAACCTTTATATTGGCCTGATTTGTTTTTGTTCCCTTCCACCTTTGATAATGTTAATCCCACAAGTCAGATCATAAGGGGTGATTAGAAAAAAATGTGATTTGATTTCTATGCCATTTTGCAATTGGATGTATTTCTAAAAGGAAAAAAATATGCTAAGTCTAGATTCTTGGTACAGTGTTGGTGCTCGCAATTGCATTAAGGAAAAACTGTTATTTGTTCAAAATTTCTTAAAGATAATTCAGACTACAGAAATAAATGGCCATTTTAAACTATAGGTCAAGAGGTAATGGGTCCTGCCCAGTGTTTCAAAGGGGTATTTAAATGTAAATTAAAGTGATTTTGGGAAAAGGGATTAAAATGGTGTTCCCTTTGTAAAAAATTTGGTAAGTTGAGTGGTTGGCTTCCTAAAAAAAAATTTATAAAGTAAATGTTTGTTTCAAAGTGGAAAAAGATAAATTAGAATTACCAAGATGATTAATTGCTAGTTCACTTTGCCCTTATTGTAACAGTTTCCAGCAGGCCCACAGCAAAAGACAGAGGATTCTTACAAGTTTTGTCAGATATAACTTTTGCCCTTAATAAGTTTCAGGTTAAACCATGCTTATAAAAATACTTCCAATGACCACCTTTGTTGATTTTAATTGGAATAAAAGACTTTTTTTTTTGGTCGGTCGTGGGGCCTGAACTCTGGGCCTGGGCACTGTCCCTCAGCTCTTCAGCTTAAGGTTAGCACTTAATCACTTGAGCCACAGTGCCACTTCTGGGTTTTTCTGCTTATGTGGTGCTGAGGAATTGAACCCTGGGCCTCATGCATGCAAGGCAAGCACTCTACCACTGAGCCACCTTCCCAGCCCAGTAAAAGACTTTTAAAAGACTCACTGATCTAGAAACTGTTGTTTGAAGCAAGCCCAGGCAGGGAAAGGTCCCTGTGAGATTGTCATCTTGAATCCACTAGCAGAGTGCTGGAAAAGCAGAGTTGCTTTGGGGCTCAGAGTGGCAGTACTAGCTTTGATCTGGAGAGAAGAAGGACTGAACTCAAACTCTGAGTTCAAGTCCAGCGACCAACCAAGGAAAATGCCAAAGGTGTATTTATCTCAGCATGGAGAAAGATACTCCAGGGACCCTGGCAATGTTGGAACATCCAAAGGCAGTTACAAGCCTCTGCTTGGATGACAAAAATGGTGTCAGATCCTGGAGTCACTTGTGCTTGGCCCTTCAAAAATTGATCAGAGCCCTGAGGTCATGGGAAGGAAGTTCATAAGCATGCCTTTATAATGTCTATGTCTGTCCATTTCATAACTGGGCAGGAACTTGCCAGTCATCTGTGATAGTGGGTAGTAAAATGCTAAGGATGTAAAATGTAGGGGATAGTTTAATCCCAAATCCCCTGTGTATGCTATTATATATTAGTCTCTGACTGGTTACTCCCAATCAGTCCATTATGCTGTCCCCTACCCAGTTGCCAAAATTCCCTAGACACCTCCATCCTGCCCCCACTCCAGTTATTCCTGCTTCCCTGTAATGGGCCACAACTGGGCTTATGCTCCAAATGGAACTTTTCTGGCCCAGAGTCAGTGTGTGTTCTCCTATGTCATTCATGTTAACTGACATTGTCACCTTGTCAGCTTTTTGCCTAACCTTTCCAAAGGTTTCTTTTAACCAGAAAACAGGATACCCCTGGGAACAAGTCAAGGCCATCCTGTTACTACAGGCAACCAGAGACTTCACTTACACTGCCCTGCCTTACCCAATACAGACACAGACCCTAAAGACCCCAGCTCCAGTGATTCCTTGATATTCCCAGGCCAGCAGGAAGTAGCCAAAAGAGCCCATGACACCCATTGGTTCTGATATTGTCATAGAAAAGATGAGGACCTTTACCAACCAAACTGTTAAGCAAACTCTTCTTGGACATTACCTGGCCGAGCAACAAAACAGCAACCCCTGACTATTTTGCCTCTTTACAGTATGAAGTAGCTCCAGAAGAAATGACCTCTGTCCATATCCCTGGCCTGGTACCCCTATTTTTATTAAACAACAAAGTGAGGAATGTTAGTATTATCCCCACCTTTGGTCCTCAGCTCATCCTAGACCTGAGCTCTCACCTGCCCTAAATTTTCCACCATACAGCTGACCACTCCCTTTCTTTGCCTAGACCTACCTTGCACACACTTACCTCACTTCCACACACCCCCAGGCCTACTTGCCACCTGGTTTGGGGCAGATGCCTTGTGCACCCTCTCCCGGGGAGATATGGATCCTCTAATAAATATTATAATAATCTTTCTCCTGTGCTTGCCTGCCTCTGTGTGTTTCCCTGGTTTGGTCATGAAAGATTCTCATAGTACCTGTATGCCAGCCAGGAAAACAAGTCCTATTATCAACCAAACATTCTAACACTTTAATCTTAGACTTCCAGCTTTAAAAACTTTAAGACAATAAATGTTTGTTCCTAAAATATTTAGCCAGTTTTTGCAGCACAAGCTACCTAATACAGATGTCCAACTATGGACTTAGTTGCTTCTATAACAAAAACATTAAAACTTTGAATGTGAGAGTTTGAGACGCACCTAGAAAAAGTCTGTATTATACTTAAGTGATGGGTTATAACCAAACTGGATTTTAAAATAAATTCAGAAAGAAAAGAAGAGAGCTGTGGCAAAATCCTCTTTATTCTTCAAGAATACATATGTACTTCTTTTAACTCTTTTTTTTGTCTTTTTTTTTTTTTGTTTTGGTACTGGGAATCAGACCCAAGACATAGTACTTGCTAGGCATGCACTTTGCCACTGAGCTACATCCAAGAAGATCATTAGGGCTCAATAGCTATGTGCACATAATCACATAAAATGCTAATTGAAATGAACTACAAGAAATGGAAATGAGTTTTGTTATTTTACTTTTTGTGTTTTTCCTAGTTTTTCCCCTATTGTTGCTGTTTTTGATATCTGTACCTTTTGTCTTATATGAAAGCTTATCTGATTTAAGAAGGAGAAGGGGAAGTACAGAAATGTAGGACAAAGGGTGAACAAATTCAGCAATGATATTCAGTAGATACTATGTGAAAATGAACTATACAACTTGTGGAGGAGGGAGGGCTGGGAAGGAACAAACTGGGAGAAAATGAGATAAGAGTTGACATTGTTCAAAAAGAAATGTACTCAATATCTGAGTTATGTAACTAACCTTTTTACATCAACTTTACAATGAAAATTAAAAAAAAGAATATATATATATATATATATATATATATATATATACATATATGTCATCCAGAATAAAACGTTGGCAAAAAAATGACCACCAGAGTTGCAGCTAGAGCTTTGGGAATCATACTGACAACCCTGGAGGGCTGAGTTTCAAGTCAACAAAGGACTGTCTTAAGATACTTTGCATTTATCTTTCTAGATTCTGGATTTTCTTATTTGATTTGGAACCATTATCTCTTTCTTTTCCCCAGCTCTTCCCATGTGCTGATGGGAAGGTCTATTGTGTGTTTTTCCACCACTGAGCTTTTAGTCACACACTGGTCTGGGTTCACAGTTTCAGCTTGAGTCAAACTTCAAGTACCATACCAAGTACTATGGCTGACTCAGATACTGTTTAGATAGGAACAGATGATGGAACTGGTGATGAAATGGATTAAGCCTTTGGTGTTGTTGAAAAGAGGTGAATGTGAGAGGGCATGAATTTGATGGAGGAGAGTAGAGTATGATGTACTGAATTGCTTCCCTCTGAATTTCTTATGCAAAAGCCCTCATGACCAAGGTAATAAACTTAGAGCTTTAAGGTGGGACTTAAGGTTAAATGAAGTCACAGGGCATGTGTTAATATGATAGATCTATTGTCCTTACAAAAGTGAGAGAAGTCTGAACTCTCTCTCAGAATGTAAAATGAAAAGATAGGCCCCGTGAAGATGAAACTACCTTACATGACAGAAAACATCCCCAACCACCATCCTGGAAATCAACCTTGGTGGCACCTTGAGCTTAGATATGTAGCCTTCAGGCCTAAGAAACAAACAAACTTCTGTGCTTAAGTCACCCAGTCCTTTATATTTTCTTATGGGATCCCAAAGAGTTCAATGTATCTTTTTGTACTTATTCTATGGATATTTTTGTGATTTCCATAGAGATTATATATAAACCCTAAAGTTATCATAATATTACTTTAAGTACTAACAAATTTAATTACACACTAAAACTGCTGTTTTTCCATTTATGCTATTGATGTCACAAATTCTATTATCATACATGTGGGCATAATAACAGGTCTATGATTTTAGGCATTGTTTTTGAAAACCTGCACAAAATAAAAAAGTAAGCTATAAACCAAAATTAAAACAATATACTTGCTTACCTATATAGTTATCTTTAAAGAGACTGTGTATCTGCAGATTGTAAATAGCATTTTTATAGGTATTTCATTGAACTGATGGATTGCTTTTTGTTTTATAGCCATTTTTACAATGATAATTCTGCTGATATATGAACATGGAAAATGTTTCCCAACTTCCAGTGTCTTCTTCAATGTTTTTTCTTTCATGTTTTGAAGTTTTAATTATAGATGCCTTTCACTATGTTGGGTTTATTTCTAACTAATTTTTGGAAGATATATGTTTTCTTAATGGAGTTTTAATTTTTTTAAGGGTCTAATGACATTTTTCATATTGTTTTCTTGTATTATTTAGTTTTTTATTGTATTTTATTTATTATTTAGTCTTTATTTATTTATTAGTTTTTATTTAATTTTATACAGAAGGATTACAGTTACATAAGTCAGGTATTGAAGTAAATTACTTTTTGAACAGTGTCACCCTTGATTTCTTATTATACACATTTGCTAGGCATGCAAGCCCATGATTTCAATCCCTACTCATAAGGTTAATAATGACCAAATTTGACCTTCTGAACCAGGCGTCCAATCTCCTGTCAAATACTTCTTGTTTTATGTCAAGACACTCAACATTTGTACCACCTTCCTCTGTCCATTGAGCTACTCAAACTATTCCTTGACATCTATCATTTTCTCATCTTCTCAATCACAAATAGCTTTCTCCATTCCCTTCCCTAAAAAAAAAGTTTTGTAATATCCACATTTTTCCATCTGCTTTTAACTCTAGCCAACATGATCTCTCAATGGGCCACTGTAATTAGGTTCCCATTTGGTCTCTCTGAATGTACTTTTCAATTTTTCCATTTGGTCCTTTAACCTCAAAGGAATATTAAAAAAAATACAATCTGATCAACCCTTTTTTTTTTTTGTCAGGCGTGGGGCTTGAACTCTGGGCTTCGACACTGTCCTTGTGCTCTTCAGTTCAAGGTGAGTGCCCTACTGCTTGAGACACAGCACCACTTCTGGTTTTCTAGTGGTATATTGGAGATAAGGGTCTCATGGACTTTCCTGACTGGGCTGGCTTTGAATTGAGAACCTTAGATCTCAGCCTCCTGAGAGGTTAGGATTACAGGCATGAGCCACTGGTGCCCAGCTTGATCAACTCTTTTTAAAAACACTTCAGTGACTACTACCTCCAAGATAAGGTTCAAAGTCTAGTAGGCTGCAAGACCATCAATCTCTTCACCATACATATCATCTGAATTAACAGCCACAAATCTCCAAGTACAATAGATAACTGTTTCTTTGCCATTTTATTTATTTATTTATTTATTTATTTATTTATATTATCTTTAAACTGTTGCACACAGATTTCCATTCAAAATGTCTACTTTGTTATTGTGAAAATACCATACAGACAGGTTACAATTACATGGGCAAGCTAATGAGTACATAGGGGATGTGAACAGAAGGGAACCTTACTGCATTGTTGGTGGGAACGTAAACTTGTTCAACCACTTTGGAACTTAGAATGGAGGTTCCTCAAAAGCTTCCACATAGAGCTCCCCTGTGACCCAGCAATCCCACTTTTGGGCATTTACCCAAATGATCACAAACAAGACCATACTAAAGCTACCAGCACAACTATGTTGATTGCAGCATTATTTACCATAGCTAAGATATGGAACCAACCCAGATGCCCCTCAGTAGATGAATGGATCAAGAAAATGTGGTATATATACACAATGGAATTCTATGCCTCCATCAGAAAGAATGACATTGCCCCATTTGTTAGGAAATGGAAAGACTTGGAAAAAATTATATTAAGTGAAGTAAGGCAGGCCCAAAGAAACATAGGTCCCATGGTTTCCCTTATTTGCAATAACTAGTATATGTCTGAGACAAGCAGAAAAGGTCAAATAAGTTGATGTTAGGCAAAATGAACCCCAAGGTAAGTATTCAAATGGTTTTTCTTTCTTGTGATTGTTTCTAACACATTTATAAGATGATTTCTTTGTTGCTTTGTATGTCCCTCCCCCACAGTATAACCCCTGCTTTCACTGTATTTGATGTTGGTATAATTTGTGGAGGGGAAGGGAAAAACAAACTGTTTAGAGATACAGGTGGACCCATTACAACAATGAGCTATACAAGATGTTATGTCGAAAAACGAACTTTACAACTTTGGCAGGGGGAGGGGGGGCAGGGTGGGAAGGGGAAACAAAGGAGGAGGCAACAATGCTTGATAAGAAATGTACTCATTACCTTGCCCATGCAATTGTAACCCCTCTGTTCGGTATTTTCACAATAAAAAAATCAATTGGGTCATGTTGAAAATGAACTTTACAACTTTGGTGGTGGGGGGGGAGGATTGGGCTGGGGGGGGGGAGCTGGGAAGGGATGTGAAGGGTAAACAAAGGAGGAGGCTGCAATGCTTGATAAGAAATGTACTCATTATCTTGCCCATGTAATTGTAACCCCTCTGTACAGTATGTTCACAATAAAATAAAATAAATAAAAAAAGAAAACCTGGGACTTCTTGCTGAGAATAAAAGGACTAAGGTGCTCTTCATGGAAAATAAAAAGGGACACACATCCAAAGTGTGGAGACATGAAGCAAGAGCATTCCTTGCTCAAAAAAATCAGTTGGTTTTGAGTAGAATCTATTCAATCTATGGATCAAGTAGAGGAAGAACTGCCATTGACAATATTGGATCTTCCCGTCCATGAACATAGAACTACCTCCCCACTGGCTATTTCCTTCTCTGATTTCTTTTGAAAATTTGGTAGTATTCCTTATATACATTTGTACATTTAATATGATATTCCTAAAGCCAGGTGCCGGTGGGTACACCTGGTATCCTAGCTACTCAGAAGACTGAGATCTAAGGATTATGGTTTGAAGCCAGTCTGGGCAGGAAAGTCTGTGATACTTTTTATCTAAAATTAATCACAAAAACCAAGAAATGGAGCTGTGGTTCAAGAATTGGAGCACTAGCCTTGAGCAAAAAAGCTCAGGGATAATGCACAGGCTATGAGTTCAAGCCTAAGGACCAGCACAAAAATATAAAGTATTTAGATTTTCCTATGTGCTACCATAAACTATTGTGTATAAAATTTCAAATCCTATTAGTTTGCTGCTGATATCTAGAAAAGCAGCTGACTTTTGTGTAAGCCTTATATAAAATAAATTTTAGTTTTAGGAAGATTTTGATTTTTTCCCCAGATTTTTTACAGAGGTTACTCTATCCTCTGGAATTAAAGACAGCTTATTTCTTCCTTCCCAATTTATATACCATTCATTTATTTTTCTTATTACATTAGCAGTGATTGTCTAACATCATGATAAACTTTCATGGTGAGAGGTTATTTTCTTGCCTTCACTAAATAAATTTGGCCTAAAGTTACCTACCAAGTTACCTTTAAAGCTATCTATCTAGTTTTCTATCTAGTGAATTGCAACTTTATTCATAAACAAGTTGAAACTTGAGTATATTCCTCTAGCAAATAGCTAAATCTCAGCCAATCACAGCAGTCAAGCTTCATCTATCACAGGCTGCAAATGTTCAGACCTATTGACCCTACCTGAATAAGGCAAATGTTCCATACAACTAGCCATCTCTCAATAAGTCAGTTGTCTAGCTGTACATATGACCATATAAGATGATGCTAAGCAAAATGGTCCCCAAGCTAGGACACAGGGTTTTTTTTCTTTCTTGCTATTGTTTTAAATGTATTTATAATATACCTTTTTTTTTTTGGTTGGTCATGGGGCTTGAACTCTTGGCTTTTGATTATTTATTTATTTTCTTTTGATTATTTTGAACTTAATTTGCTTGTCTTTTTCTGGTCTCTTAATGTCTTTCTTATTTTCTAGTATATTCATTGAATTCTACAATTCTCTAAGTACTTTTTTTTTTTTTTTGCCAGTCCTAGGGCTTGAACTCAGGGCCTTGGCACTGTCCCTGAGCTGCATTTGCTCAAGGCTAGCATTCTGTCAGTTGAGCCACAGTGCCACTTCTGGCTTTTTCTGTGTATGTGGTACTGAGGAAGCAAATCAAGGGCTTTATGCATGCTAGGCAAGCACACCACTAGGCCACATTCTCAGCCCCTCTAAGTACTATTTTAACTGCATCCCCCAAGTATTGCTAGGTTGTGCTTCCATTTAGATAAAACTTAGATAAATTAGTTCAAAAGACTGAATTTATTTCAAAAGACTTTCTCTGAGCTCTCTTCTTTAACATATGTGCTACTTGGAAATGTGTTGATTAATTTCCAAAGTCCATATTTTAGTTTGACTTAATGTTGTTTTCTTGCCCAGTATCCCATTTCAGATAATACATTGAATTCTCATATTCTCTTAGGCTCTCAGAGACTATGTATTGTATTTTTCTTGTTTTGAATGACCTTGATAGCTTAAAAATACTTGATGGTGCCAGGTTTTGGTGGCTCATGCCTGTTTACCTAGCTACTCAGGAGGCTGAGATCTGAGGATCACAGTTCAAAACCAGCCTGGCAAGAAAGTCTGTGAGACTCTTCTCTCTAATAAACCACTCACAAAACCAGAAGTGGTACTGTAGCTCAAGTGGTAGAGCACTAGCCTTGAGCTGAAGAGCTGAGGGACAGCACCCAGGCCCAGAGTTCAGGCCCCATGACCAACAAAGAAAAAGTACTTGATGGTTTAAAAATACAGGATTACTATTTCTTAGAACTGTCAAGGTCATTAAATAGCTATTGATTAGGGTTTGTTTCATATTATTCTCATGTTTGGAGTCTGATCATGGGTTTTGATGAGGAATAATGATTTATTTATCTATCATGGCACATATTATCAGTTTATTGCCACAGTTGACATTGATCTTGGTAACTTGGCTTATGTAATGTTTCCCACTGAAAGTTTTCTCCCTCCATCTTGCTTTTCATACTGTGTTCTAGAAAAAAGTGACTATTTACAGTCTGCTTTTTAAAGAGTGAAAGGTTATATGTCACCTTTTTTTTTTTTTGGTTGGTTGTGGGTCTTGAACTCTGGGCCTAGGTGCTGTCCCTCAGCCCTTCAGCTCAAGGCTAGCACTCTATCACTTGAGCCATAGCACCACTCCTGTCTTTTTCTGCTTATGTGCTGAGGAATCAAACCCAGGGCCTCATGCATGCAAGGCAAGCACTCTACCACTGAGCCACCTTCCCAGCCCTATATGTCACCTTCTTAACAGGGGGTTCTACTAAATTTCTTGGAATTCTTTTGTAAGGATATTGATTTTAAATGTTTGAATTACAGCAGTTTAGAGTTGGAATTTAGAAGGTTTTACAGTTGGCTACTTTGACATTTACTATATTGTTTTTGTAGCCTTTTTTGAGGGTGTCACATAGCAGTTATTTTTAAGCATTTTCTTATCCTGTAATGCAAGATAGCCAGACATAATACTTCAAACCTTCAATCCTAGTTTCTTGTGAGATTGGGGACCAAGGTTTAAGCTAGCCTGTGCATATAAGCCTCTGAGATTCCCATCTTACTCAGTGGCTAGGCTCAATGAATGGTTCATCATCTCATCCACAGCAGAAGTCCAATGACTCGGGGCAGTGGTGTATACCTGTCATCTGTAGCAACATGGCCAACCACAAGCAGTACAATCGCAGCCTAAGCCAGTCTGCACAGAGAATGATCCTGGAAAATAGCTAAGGCAGAAAAAGGTTGTAAACATGATTCAAGTGGTACAGCACCTGCCTAGAAGCATGAGGCCCTGTGTTCAATCCATAGTAATACCACAATATGTGTAAGTCCATTTTCCACATTTCATATATCTGCTTCTTGTGTTTTAGGACAACCAATATTTCTAAGAACTTCCTAGTTCATTTAATATGGAATTTTCTTTGTCAATGAAATATCATTATTATAGTTCCTTTCAAAGTTTAATGGATAAGCTTTTCTATATCAGTATATCTACATATATTAAGACAAAATAAGTCCATACTACTGTTCACAACTCTAATCCACAGCCATGTGAGTAATTCTAGTGTTCTCTAATTGTAAAGTTCCTACTTTAACAGTGAACACTCCATTATCTTTATGACAGAATTTACTTACTTATTCACTATCCGTGGACTAATATAGTAGTTTCAGAGTTGCAAGATCAATTATAGTGATTGAATAAGCCATGATTAAATCATGAATTTTTCTCCAGACTAAGAAAAACTGTCCTATATCAAGTATTATTGAGAAATATTTTATTCACTTAAAGAAATTAAAATATATTTAGAATGTACTGGGCACTGGTAGTTTGTATCTGTAACCCTAGCTGCTCAGGAGGCTGAGAACTAGAGGACTAGGCACAAAAGTCTGCAAGACTTCATCTCTAATTAACCTGCAAAAACATGGGCTGGAAGTATGGCTCAAGTGGTAGAGCTACAAATCAAACAGCTAAAAACCTAAGAGAGTGTAAGGCACTGAACTAAAACCCTGGCACTGCCTCCCACGTGTGTGTGTGTGTGTGTGTGTGTGTGTGTGTGTGTGTGTCTATGTGTGTGTGTGTGTGAATAGCTGAGATGAATATTTTTGAGTGATGGAATTAGTATTAGTATTTGCTTACTAAAAGTGAAGAAAAGGCCATTGGGTTTGGCCTCTAATTCTAGCTACTCAGGAGGCTGAGATCTGAGGATTATAGTTCAAAGCCAGCCCCAGCAGGAAAGTCCATGAAACTCTTATCTTCAATTAACCTTGAGTAATTCAGTGAGTTGATTCTCTCCTATATTATGGACTGTGACCTATCAACTGATCAACTGAAGCTCAGGCTTTTATTTATATCAGTGTTCTTGTTCTCTTTCTTCTGGGTCTCCACTATGGGTCATTCTGATTGGAGAACACAAACCAGAGACAAGGAAAAAGAGTTGCTTCTTTTCCTGTTACTTGAATGGTTTCAGATCTGTCTTAGAAATAGAAAACATACCATGGTTGTTTGATGTTGTTTTTGCCACTGTTTCAAGCATCAGTGATGAGTTTTGAGTTAAGAATCACCTCTGCACCATTCTCATGGCTTTCTTGGCTGCAAAGTGAGGTTCCATTGAGAAGATCTGCTTTACTGGGGTCGTGGGTTCTAAGCACATGAGGGAATCTGAGGCTACAAGCACATTAGAAACTTCAGATTTCTCATCATGGTTGAACAGCTGCCCTGGTGTTTGCTGGTTCCCATGGGAGAAACATGGCATGAGGAGAACAGTCCTGGGCAGCTTGAAGCCTAACCCCCTGTTTCTGACTCACTGAGAATGAGCACAACTGTGGTTCTGCATTCACCTCTGTGGTTCCCCTAAACTTGCTGAGAGTAAGGGTTGAGGGAGAGGAAAAACATATTATTCATTTCTCTATCAAAAATGGGAAAGTGGAAGATAAGCAGAGACAATCAATCCTTTTACCATTTCTATTGTCCTTGTTATATATAAATTTGTGACCAATTGGGAAGAAGATGGTGGAGGAGTAACTGGGGGCAAACTGAGCTGTCATTTAGAAAACAGTTTTAGTGTTCCACTGAAAAATCCAAGGCTAAGGAGTCATGCCAAGTGAGCCATCATAGTATGGAGATTTGGGCCAGGGAGGAAAAATTCAGGCAGCTTGTTTAAGGAAACAGATTTTAGCACACGCTGGTGGCAGAGGTGGTGGCTGCCACTGCCACCATAGTAGCAAACAGAGCCTGGGAAAAAAGGCACTAGAGACAGAGTGCAAGCAGTTTCTACTCACCACCAGCACAAACTGACTAGGAGTGAAAAATCTGTATCCTGCTGACTGCAGATGGAGGCAGATTTCAGATGGCCAAAAACCAAAGGAAAGGCATGAGTTCTCCACAAGACATTCCCACTCCTTCTCACAGAACAGCATTTGGAAAGTAGCCCTTCTCCCACCACCTGAGAAGAATGCCATCTTTAATACTGGCAAAGACTGGGCCAGAGCAGCTACCAGATAACTCAGGCTTGAGAAACAGTGACTGCACCACCATCTTTCAACAGGGCGATGGAATCTGGCCAGTGAGACTCAGTGCCACCCAGGAGAAAGTTGCCCTTTCCAGGTGGAGGTAGTTCTGCCCAATGCAGGGTAAGAGGGTAAACACAGTCAGAGATGGCCCTGCCCCTCTGCAGCATAGTGGCTTTCCTGGCTGCAGGAGCTAAAAAAAATCAAAACTGGATACAGCATAAAACCTGAGAATGGCTCCAGGTGTCTCAGGACCTAGACCATCAGGGAATAAACATTAATTCCAGATAAGCCACAACCCCATCCGCCCTCCAGCTCTCTAATAGCAACTCCAAGCTAGAGAAAATAGCCACCTCCCTCCTGTGTAACACACAAAGCAGATTGCCCTGTCACTGAACTAGTCTGGGAGGAGGATCACAAATACCCTGTGCCTGTAAGGCAGAGCTTTTTTCAGCCTGTTCAGTCAAACTGATTTGAGAAACCAACTATGCCACAAGAAAACTGAGCACCACAAGGAAATCAAAGGCTCCATTAGGAGACTGGATATGGACATAGGGGAGACATGAGATCCACCAAATAAATTGAAGAATTGTTTTTTTCTAATTAATTTTTATTTTTTCTACCATTTTCAGTATTTTAATTTTATGTTTTTTCTTTTTCCCTTTTTTTGGTCTTTTTTTTCTCTACTTAATTGTTGTGCTGTTCATCCCCAGATACATAGTTGACAGGGGTTATTAGCCCTTCTCCTTGTAAAGTATATTAAATAGGGAGGTTTCATTATGTAGCTGATGAAGAGAACACCACATGGTATTAAGGCAGGAAAAGAAGTTTATTTATGAAATTGTTGTTCCCTCCATGCATGGTGGAGAGGCATGGCCAAAAGTGGTGGCCCACTCTGGGGCCAGGACTTATCTAGGCCAGGGAAAGGAAGAGATGTAGCCAGGTGGGGAAAAAGTGTGGCCACATTGGATCTGGATGTGATCTCAAGGCCTGGGACTCTACTATGGTCAGATGGAAGGCATGACCAGGGGCAGCCCAGGATGTGACCTAGCAGAAGGGGAAGGTGGCTGCTTCCAGATGTGCCAGTTACCTAGGTTACATAGATACTGGGTGGAAACTTAGCCAGGAGGTAAGGAGGTGTCTGTGCAGAGCCTGCATGGCCTAGGACAGACCTTATACTCCTTCAGTGTGTACATACTTAATTCAGGCACTGATTACTCAATTCACAATTTCTCAATCTTATTACCTTTAATTGTATGTAGTATTATTTCTTTATTCTTATATTTTTTTGTTTTTATTTAAAAATGATTTTTTTCTTTTTGTTTTTCTCTTTTGTTTTCCTTTTTCATATCCCTAAATTATATCTTAGTTATCTTCCCGCTCTTCCTTTCCTTCCCTACATTCTTCGAATCTTATTTTCTCTTCACTTATTTTCTCTTTCTATACCTCTTAATTTCTGGTCATCTGCTCCTTCTTTGATTTTCTTAGTACATTGATCCCTAATGGTTTGTTGTTAAGCTAGACTGTATCTGTACTCATTTTGACTGTGTCAAAGTGGCTCATCAGTTATCTTTTTGGTCCAGATTGATTCGAACTTCATGACAGATTGGTTTACTGGTTACAACAATATATAATCCCCATTCCTGCCCCCCCACTCCCAATCCATGAAAAGAAGAGATAGATAGGGGAATACCTATCCATAATTTGAACCTCCAAAGTAGGTGAAAATTCATGGCCTGGGGTTGGATTTTGTTTTAAAACTGCTTTGAGGTGTTATTGGACCTACTTACATATCCAAAAAAGGAGAGATAGAGTGAAAAATATCTATCTTTGATTGTGAATCTACAAAGTCTGTGAAACTGCAAGCTCTGGGTTGGTGCTTGAGTTAATATTGTGTTCTGGTGTGGAATTAGGGGTATTTTCAATCCCCCAAAAGAGAGATAGAGAGAAGGTACCTATCTTTGTTTGTGAACTTCCTTTAGGCTCTTGGCTAGTCTGGTCTTAAAATTGTGCTCTGGTGAGGAAGTGAGTATACTTTCATTTCAAAAAAAAAGAGATAATATAGTGAAATCACCTATCATTGATTTTAAACCTCCAGTCTGTGCAACTACAGAGCTCTGGAATGATGCCTACCTTCAAATTGTGTTCTAGTGGGGAATCACATACAATCTCCCCCCCAAAAAAGGAGAGATAGAGAGAAAATTCCCCTTGTTGATTGTAAACCTCCAAAATCTGTGCAACTACAGAGCTCTGGGTTGGTGCTTGCCTTAATATAGTGTTCTTGCATGGATTTTGTTTTGTTTTCATTTCCAAATAGGCAGAACAAGCTGTAGAAACATAAGAAAAATGGCAAGTCAAGGAAACTCAATTCCCACTAAGATAAACAGAAAACAGAGCTGTTATTGAATCATCCAGAGGATAGTCCTCAAAATACTCTACAAACACTACGTATAAACTTGCTGAATGAAAATATTGAAAGTCTGCATAGGGTTATGCCTGCGTGTGATGAGGCTAACCAAAGATTAATAGATGAATACATGGAATCCACAAACAGAAAGCTGAATGAATTCCAAAAGAAGGAAAGGGAGTCCAATAATAAAAGAATAGCCCTTCAAACAAGGGATTTGAGAATGAACCCTGAAAACCAAATCAACGAGGTAAAGAAGTACATACAAGATCTAAAACAAAGCTTCAATAAAGAAATTGAAGCCATCAAAGCTGACCAATTAGATGAAAGAGAAATAAAAATCAAAGTAGAAAGTCTGGACAGTAGGCTAGATGATGCAGAAGATCCAGAAGATGGAATTTCTGGAATTGAAGATAGCTTGGACTTGATAGAGAAAGAACAGACAAATATTCAAGATAAATCCAAGAAATATGATAGATTCATTCATCACCATCAGAAGGCCTAATTTAAGGCTAATAAGTGTAGAGGAGGGCCTAGAGATAGAAGCTAAAGGTCTAGTAAATTTATTTAACAAAATCTTAGCAGAGAATTTTCCAAACATCCAAGAGAATAGGCTCATTCAGATGCAAGAATCTTTTAGAACACCAAATAGACCAGACCAGAAGAGGACATCACACTGTCACATTGTAATCTTCATGGGATCAATAGAAAACAAGGAAAAGATCCTTAAAGCTGTCAGGGAGAAAAGATAAGTCACCTATAAAGCTAAACCAATCTGAATAACTACAGATTTCTCAGCAGAGACAATTAAAGCAAAAAGAGCCTGGAAGGATGTATGTCACACACTAAAGACAAACAACTATCAACCAAGAATAGTGTACCCAGCTAAATTCTCCTTCATAATAGAGAGACAAATAAAACTTTACACAGCAAAGAACAGTTGAAACAATATATATATATATATATATATATATATATATTGGTGGATATATATATATCCACCAAACCAGCATTACAAAAGATACTTAACCATGTCCTACACATAGAAAACTAACAAGGACATGATAAAGGCAGAGAAATGCCCTCCAAACAGAGAATCAGATAATCATAATAAGAACCCAGTTGGTATAGTCTCTAAGAAGGTGGATAACATGGCACAAGCTCCTAAACACCTCTCAATCCTCTCAATCTTAATGGACTTGACAGTCCAAATAATGACACAGAATGTCTAGTTGGATGATAAAGCAAGATCCTTCTGTCCTCTGCCTTCAAGAGAGATACCTTGTCCACAAAAACAAACATATCCTGAAAGTGAAAGGTTGGACTAAAATCTACCAACCATACAGCCCCCATAAACAGGCAGGAGTTTCAAAACTAGCATCAGATAAAATACACTTCAAATTAAAATTAGGAAAAAGAGATAAAGGACATTACACACTAACACTCCTACAGGAGGATATAAGAATCCTAAATATCTATAAACCAAATACGGGAGCATGCAAATTTATACAAGAAACACTGCTATTCCTAAATTAACACATAGTTCCAAAGACATTGATCTTTGGTGACTTTAACACACAATTTTCCCCACTGGATAGATAAACCCTGCAAAAACTCAACAGAGAAACCTCAGATCTAAACAACGACATAGACCAATTAGACTTAACAGAAATCTAGAGACTATTTCACCCAGCAGCATCAGAATATACATTCTTCTCAGCAGCATATGGAGCATTCTCCAAATAAGAACACATTTTAGGTCACAAAGCAAATCTGTTCAAATTCAGAAACATTGAAATTATTCCTTGCATTCTCTCAGACCACAAGGGAATAAAATTAGAGCTTACCTCCAAAGCCACCAAAGAAAACTCTGTAACACAAGGAGACTGCACAACTCACTGTTGAACCACCAGTGGGTTATGGAAGAGATTAGAAAGGAAATTCAAATGTTCAAAAATGAACAAATTACCAGCTCCTCTGGGACATGGAAAAGGCAGTACTCCAATAAAAAATTATAGATCTGAGCTCCTACATAAACAAATTGGACAGATCTCAAATCAACAATTTAATGATGGACCTAAAGCTCCTTGAAAAAAGAGCAACAAGCCAAACCCCAACCCAATAGATGGAAACAAATAATTGAAATTAAATCAGAAGTAAATGAATTAAAGTCCAAGAAAACTTGCAGAAAGATCAACAAACAAGAAGCTGGTTCTTTGAAAAAAATAACAAAATTGACAGACCCTTTGCAAATCTTCCTCCCAAAATAAGAGAACACACCTAAATAAAAACAAAATCAAAGATGAGCATGGAAGCATCACCACAGAAACAACCAAGATTCAGAAAATTATAAGGGAATACTTCTCAAACCTCTATGCTAACAAATTTGAGACTTTGGAAGAAATGGATGAATTTCTAGCAAATATTGATATGCCCAAACTAAACCAAGAAGATTTAAACCAACTAAACAGACCCATATCAAGCATTGAAATAGAAACAGTAATAAGAGACTTCTCATCCAAGGAAATCTCAGGACCAGATGAATTCACAGATGAATTCTACAAGGCCTTGAAAGCAGAACTAACACCAACATTCCTGCAACTCTTTAATGGAATTGAAAGTGAAAGTTCAATACTGAACTCATTCTATGAAACCCACATAACCTTCATCACAAAACCAGACAGGGACTCATCAAAGAAAGAGAATAGATGCAAAACTTCTCAACAAAATTCTGGCCACTTGACTTCAAAAACTCATCAAAAAATCATACAAGATGTGACACACACACACACACACACACACACACACACACACAGAGGAATTCTATACCTCCATCAGAAAGAATGACACCATCCAATTTGTTAGGAAATTGAAAGACTTGGTAAAAATTATATTAAGTGGAGTAAGCCAGGCCCAAAGAAACATAGGACCCATGATTTCCCTTATTTGCAATAACTAGTTTATGTCTAGGACATGAACTATATGACCATATAAGATGATGCTAAGCGAAATGAACCCCAAGATAGCTTTATCTTTCTTGCTATTGTTTTTAATGTAATTATAATGTACCATGTGATTTTTCTGTTTCTTTTATATGTTCTTCCCCCATGGTATAACCCCTGTTTTCACTGTATTTGATTCCAGTGCCCTGTCTCTTGTATATATATTTTTCTAATTTGAGGAGGGGAAGGGAAATAACAAAATGATGAAATAAGAATACAGGTTGATCCATTGTAACCATGAGATGTACAAGACACTATGTTGAAAATAAACTTCACAACTTCAGGGGGGAGGGAGAAGGTGGGAAGGTGGGGCAGGAAGGGATGGTAGGGGAAAAACAAAGAGAGGCTAACAATCCTTTATAAGAAATGTATTCATTACCTTACTCATGTAACTGTAGCCCCTCTGTACAGTATTTTTTACAATAAAATATATTTTTAAAAAAAGAAAAAAGAAAACAAAAGAAAAAAATCATACACTATGATCAAACAAGATTCATTTCAGGGCTGCAAAGCTGGTTCAATATAAGCAAGTCAGTTAATGTAATTAATCACATCAACAAGAGCAAGGATAAGAACCACATGATCATCTCAATAGACACACACACACACACACACACACACACACACACACACACACAAAGCACTTGAGAAGATCCAATGCTCCTTTATGATGAAAACCTGCCAATCCATGGAACATTCCTCAATATAATAAAGGCTGTGTATGCAAACCTATAGTTAACATTATAATTAATGGCAATAAGCTAAAGCTATTTCCTCTAAATTCAGGAACAAGACAAGGATGTCTGCTCTCTCCACTACTCTTCAATATAAGACTGCCTAGCTAGAGCAATGCAAGATACAAACATAAAGGGGATCAAAACAGGGAAAGATGAAGCAAAACGTTCCCTCTTTGCAGATAACATGATCTTGTATTTAAAGCACCCCATGAACTCTACTCCCAACTTACTTGAGCTGATCTGAAACTTTGGCAAAGTAGCAGGGTATAAATTAACCCTCAAAAATCAATGGCTTTTCTGTATGCCAATAATGAGAAGAGTGCAGCTGAAATTAGGAAAGCAACTTCTTTTGTAATAGCCTCTGCCCAAATAAAATACCTAGGAATTACTTAAGTGAAGGCCCTCTATGATGAAAATTTTAAATACCTGAAAAAGGAAATCAAAACAGAACCTAGAAAGTGGAAAAACCTCCCATTCTCCTGGATTGGAAGGATCAACATCATGGAAATAGCAATACTGTCAAAGGCTATCTACAAATTCAATGCAATACCCATCAATATCCCAACCTTATTCATTAATTAAATAGAGGAGGCAGCCTAAAAATTCATATGCAACAATAAAAGACCCTAATTCTCAGCAGAAAGAACAATTCTGGAGCAATATCAACATCAAATTAAACTCTACTACAAAGCCATAGTAATCACAGTAGCTTGGTACTGACAACAGACCTGAGGACCAGTGGAATGGAACTGAAGACCCAGAAATGAACCCACAGACCTATAGCCACCTAATCTTTGATAAGGGAGCTAAAAAAATAGAATGGAAGAAAGACAACCTCTTCAGTAGATGGTCCTGCCCAAATTGGCTAATCACTTGTAGAAAACTAAAGCTAGATCCTTATATATCACCCTGCACCAGAATCAACTCCAAATGGATCAAAGACCTCAGAGTCAAAGCAGACACTCTGAAAACATTACAGGAAGGAATAGGAGAAACTCTAGGGCTCCTTGGCACAGGCTGAAATTTTCTTAATAAAGACCACAAAACACAACAAATCAAAGAAAGGTTGGACAAATGGAATGGCATGAAACTGCAGAGCTTCTGCATGGCAAAGGACATAGCTATCAAGATCAGTAGAAAGCCCACAGATTGGGAGATCTTTACTAGCCATACAATGGCCAAGGGCCTCATATATAAAATATACTCAGAACTCAAAAAATTAAATCCCCATAAACCAATTCTCAAAGAAACAGCCACCCCATTAATAAGTGGGCTAAAGACTTAAAGAGAGACTCCTCTGAAGAGGAAATAAGAATGGCCAATAATACCTGCAAGCTATCAAGAGAAGTGTGGAACTATTCTCCTTACTCCTCAAAGAGAAACCAACTCTGTTAATGCTCCAAATTTGGACTTCTAGCTTCCAGAAGTTGACCTGACACATGTCTGTCATCTAAGTCACCCATCTTCTGGTATTTCATTAGGACAGCCCTAGGAAACCAACACAAAAAGATTGAGAAGCTTAAAATCAACATTGCCATTGGGCAGAGGAACTTTGTTCCTGGTGCTGAACAACTGGTGTTGGCCTAGAGTTATACAAAATCATATATTGTGCTGATTTCCTTCCACACACAATTCCAAGAAGAGAATTCAAGTCCTTCAAAAAAAAAAAAAGAATGACCAATAAACACATGAAGAAATGCTCAACATCTCTGGCCATAAAAGAAATGCAAATCAAAACAACATTGAGATTCCACCTCACCCCAGTTAGAATGGCTATAATCAAAAAACTCTAATAACAACAGAAGCTGGAAGAGATATGGTCAAAAGGGAACCCTACTGAATTGTTGGTGGGAGTGTAAACTTGTTCAACCACTCTGGAAAGCAGTATGCAGATTCCTAAGAGGACTCTACATAGAGTTCCCCTATGACCCAGCAATCCCACTTTGGGGCATATACTCAAATGACCACAAACAAGGCCACACTAAAGCCACTGGTATAACTATGTTCATTGCAGCATTATTTACTTTAGCTAAGATGCCCCTCAGTAGGTGAATGAATTAAGAAAATGTGATATATATATATATAATATTATATATATACATATAAATGGAATTCTTCCATCAGAAAGAATGACAAGGAAATGGAGGGGCTTGGAAAAAATTATATTAAGTGAACTAAGCCAGACCCAAAAAATATATGTCCTATGGTCTCCCTTATTTGTAATAATTACTATACATCTAGGATAATCTCATCAGGTGATCAGAATAGCTCAATAGCTATGTATATATGACCATATAAGATGATGTTAAGCAAAATGAACTCCAAAACATGGACACAAGAGGTTTTTCTTTGTTGTTGTTGTTCTCAATATACATGTGATTTATTTTGTGGGTTTTTTTGTTTTTGCTCCTATGGTTTATACCCTGTAGTCACTGCATTTGATTTTGGTACCCTGAGAATTGGGTATATGTTTATCTGAACTAGGGAATGGAAGGGGAACAACAAAATGGTGAAGCAAAGGACAAATAGGGAACAGCAATACTCCAGATAATATGTTGGAAATGAACTGTTATATTTGTGTGGGGGGGTTGGAAGAGAGAGGGAAAGAGGAAGAGAAATGAGGAAAGGGGTAACAAGCTAGATAAGAAATGTAATCACTATCTTACTTATGTAATTGTAACCCTGTGTATATCACCCTGACAATAAAATTCTTTTTAAAAAAGTGAATTGCATAAAGAGGAAAAAATTTGTGATCTTTGACCATTATAATATGTACATTTGTGCATGTGTGTTCATGCATGTACACATGTGCTTTGAATTTTCATTAGTTAAACTCAACACAGTTGGCATTGGCTAACAAAGTGTCAGACACTGTGTTAGGAGTTGATGGTATTGAAATAAAGGAGTTGGGTGAAGTGTTTGATGCTTGTAATCCCAGCAATTCAGGAGGCAGAAATCAGGAGGATTTCAGTTTCAGATCATTCAGGGCCAAAAGTAAGCCTCATCTCAAACTGTGTGTGCTGGCATCTACCTGTAATCCTGGCTTCTGGGAGACAAGTAGCATGATTATGGTCTGAGGTTGGCAAAATTCTGAGATCCTATTTTTTAAAAAATAACTGAAACCAAAAAGGACAGAAGGTGTGGCTCAAGTAGAGATCTGCCTTGCAAGTAGAGGCCCTGAGTTCAAACCTCAGTACTGCCAAAGGAAAAAGGAGGCATTATAATGTTGGGAAGGGGCACCTGGTCTAGTTAACAGCAGGGTAAGTTATTAATACATGCTTCCTCATCCATTCTGTATTCTTTGCAGTAGGCATACCTCCATTGTGGGCTGAATCAATGTCTCTTGGACCAGAAGTGAGCCCCTATATCATTAACTATAGGGCACATATATACTCATTTTTAGGGAAGCAAAAGTTTAAGATTCCTAAATTCAAAAAATGCCTTTTACTCAAGTCTGCAAATTTCTGCCAAATAAGCAGTATGAGATTATTTCTGCTAAAGGAAATATAATTGTAGGATGATACCTGGAAGAAAGAAAACAGCCCATGAGAGGAAACCAGACCAATACAATATTTGTTATTCAAAGATCAGTCTAACTCAACAAGATTTCCTTTACCACTGATGGATTTACAATATTGTCAGCGATAGGAAGTGAAATGGATGTGGGCATCTATCTTCTTTAGCAGGGCTCTGACATTACTTCCTGCACTTTCACGATACACAGGGGATTCACAGAAGGATGGCTTTCTATTTCTTAATCCTTCTGGCCAGAAGAGCCTGAAGGAGAGTCAATTCATAAGTCACAATGGCAATGGCTTAGCTGTTTCTCTTGCCGATTAAAGCCATAAATGATGACTCTTCTGAGAGCCTGATAATCCTCTGGGTGAGAGTGGATAGCCTGATCTTCTATTAAAGATGAGGCCAGAGACTCTATTATGAGAAAAAGAGTGAGACTAAAGGAGAATTCTATTGCTCAGTTCAGAGACTGCCTGTTAGGTTAGACAGAGAAATTCTTCAGGAGACTCAGAAATGTGCCTTCCCTGCATCGGGCTGTGCTCTTGTTCCTATTTCTCCTAAAACCATTCTTGTCTATCCATGAGCAAAGCCAAAACAATTTTCCTAACATAGGTTCAGGGTAGAGAAGATAGCAAGAAACATGATAACTTCTATGTCTCTGAAAGGAAATTAGTCCTATGGTTGTGTTGATTTTGTAATAGCCTTGCTCTCTTCAGAGCACAGATCAGGTTAATAAGTTTTTATATAACCTGACTGAAATATCATTTCTCCTGACTGCCATTGTAGAATGTAGAAAATCATGTAAAGAATACATGATTTATGGCTTAAACAATGCTGCTAACCTCACTGGGAAATGGTTTCTTTATATGTTTCTTCAAGAAAAAGATCCTTACAATAATTTTCGTTTATACTGAGTCTCATCTGTAAATTATATTCATTTGTTAGTGGCATTAATGATCAGATCCCCGAATAATGAGCTTTATAAGCACTGGCTGAATAGAATATTATATCAAAAGTGAAAGCTGGGAGCCAATGAGCACATGCCTGTAGTTCTAGCCACTCAGAAGGTGGGGAGCTTAAGATAATGGATCATGGCCAGCTGGGCCAGGAAAGTTTGTGAGACTCTTATCTCCAATTAACCACCCAAATGCCCAAAGTGGATCTGCAGCCAGAATTCCTTCCTTGACTTACTTTACTTAATAGAGCAGAAAAAGTTAAAGAGACAGCACCTCAGCTCTGTGTTCAAGCCCCAGTACCAGCGCAAACAAAACAAAACAAAAAACAAAGACTGAACAATAATGGCTACCTGTGTCAGTTCTTCACTTTTTTATTTCCCTCCTCAGCAAGATTTCAAAACTCTTCCAAGGATGAGTATCCCAATCCCAGGATTCCATTTTACCATCACTGTTACTAGATTAGATGATGGCCAAAATGCCTGTGTGTGATATGATCTAGAACATACCACATCTATTGATTGACTCAGTGTCCTACATGCCTAGGAAAAGGGGGAGAAGGAAAAGACTGACTATATTCATTAAATCTTTCTGTGTATTCAAAGTACCATATGGTGGCATCGTCTTTCAAACATTTTGCATCGAGAAAGCTAAAGCTCTCTTAAAAAGAATTACATTGCCTACAATCTCCCACATGGGAGGAGGGGAACCCAGATTTAAGGGTGATTCTCCAAGACTCCAAAGTTTGTGGTCTCTGTTCTCACACCTGGTGTGTACTCTTTCTTCCTCCATCCTTGAACCAGACTACAATCCTTGGCCTCCTCACACACAAGCAGTGCCCGAGGTCCATGGTACCCAACTGGTTCCCACCCCAGCTTCTGTATCACTCCACCTCTCCACCATGGGACCTTCTGTATCAGCACATCCAGTTTTATCTAAGGTAACAGCCATCCTGAATAATACAGCTATGCTTGGAGCTCTACACACTGGTATTCAATAAATAGATTCTCAGGTAAGGACAAGGATGCTCAGCAATCATTAATGCCGTTTCTGGAATGAGAAAGGAAATCTGACTTGTGCCACTTGCCTCAAATTTCTATGGGATGCAAGAAAAAGAAAAGAATTCTTAAATTCGGATAATAAGGGCCGAAAGAGCTTGTAGGAAAGATGTCTAGAAGCTCTGGAGAAACAGAAGTAACTGTGAAAAGGTGTATCTTAGGTATAGTAGATCGTGTGGTCTTATGTTTCCATTTTATGTAGGACATTTTGAGAATGTGTACCGCAAATACCCAGAAAGTGCCAGCGTGTGTTAAGCCCTTAGTCAACATCTACCTTTGGTACAGCATGATGTCATAACTGATGCCCATAGCTCTGCCTACCTCATTTCCTTTGACTTCTCTAATCCTTCTGAAACTCAGGCATTGTTGCTTAGAAGAATGAATCTTGTGAGCCTCAACACAGATCTTCCTGGTGGAATCATCTTTTGACTAAGTGCAGAAGGTGGCACTTTATTTGAGAGGCTCCAGATGTTGGCCATAGAGCTGCTTCTCTTCATGCTTACTCTAAGGTTCACAACTCTATTGGTTATTCTAGTCCTATACAGATAAAGCACTATTTGGGCTCACATAACTTGGTGATGAAATGCTTGTTAGGTAGGGGTTGTCAGGGGCTGGTAGCCTTTGAAATGAAGCTATTAGAGAATCTCTGAACTTTCTCAGCCTCTCATTGTCTTTTCAAAACATTTCTGTCATAATGGATGGAAGTATTTTTCTGCTTATAAAAATATAGTGTGGGATGGGGGTGGTAAATGCATGTCTGTAATCCCAGCTATTCCAGAGGTGAGTACTGAGAGGTTTGAAGTCAGTTCAGGCAAAAATTTAATGAGATCCCATCTCAACAAACAAACCAGATCATGGTTCATGGATATAATTCCAACTCAATGGGAGGAATAGATAGGAAAAATCACCATCTGAGGTTGCTTTGAAAGGAGGAAAACATTAAATTGAGTCTTTAAGGTCCCCAAAGTGATCCAGACACAAAACAGGGATAGGAAATTCTAGGAAAAGTTGCTAGAGAATATAAAAGAACATGATGTATTTAGAGGAATATTTCTTTTTATTTTCTTTCATTTATTTTTATCAACTTTTATAGAACTTTAGTGCCTGCCAAAACTCTGTTCTAGTGTTTTAATTTGTCTAGATCCTTTAATGCATGTTTAGAACTGAAGTTGGCAAAGGTACTACTTCCAGGTCAAATCTAGATCACTGGTTGCTTTTGAAAACATAGTTTTTATAGGGGCGTCATGCTCATTTGGGTTCGTATTAATCTGTGGTTATTTTGACATTAAAATGGTAAAGGGGAGAAATTACAGCAGAGATCATAGGACTCACAAAGTCTGGCCCTTTGCATAAAATAGTTTGCTGATTGTTCAGTTAAGAGAGCAGGTTGATCTGCTAGTGCACTGCAGTACAGGGAGCAGAGTTTCATCCAGAAGCTCATATAGTAAACACTGGCTCATCCAGATCATTCAAGGAAGCAGGAGGGCCCCTGTCTACCACCCCACCACCCCACCACCTCCTTCTACCTAGTTCCATAGGAAGTAGAAAGTATGAATAGACATGGATCTACATGTCTAGCTGAGGTTGCTGTGGATGTCTGAACTGAAGCCAGCCAGTGTCTAGGTTCCAAGCCTAATTTTGTGATAGATCAAATGATGCTTAAACTTTAGGTTAAGTATCATCTCAGTGAAATGATAACTCTGAGCTATGTTTTCAGCATCAATAATGTTTAATGTCCTAGTTCCACTAACTAATGCTGTGCTCTATAGGAAATTATTTGGGGGTCTTTGAATTCTAACTTCTTCACTGTACTTGAAAAGAATATTTTCAGAACCCAGTGAGAGAAAAATGGAAAAAGTCCTTAGTGTAGTGGCTGACATGCATGAAAGCTTAGAATCACATTTACTATAAGAAGGACCTCTCAACATACCTCTGTAAAGCTGTTTTCTTGCAACTCCATCCTATCATATTGAAGAAAAACTTATTGTTGGAAGTCAAGAAGCCTCATATTGCCGAACTCTCCAGGGAGTTTACAGCTTGATGATAAAAATCACAATAAAAGTGTAAGCAAATAACATTTTTTTTGGTGCCAGTAATGGGGCTTGAACTCTTCCATTTTCTTGCCAGGCTTTTTTTGCTCAAGGCTGGTGCTCTACCACTTGAGTCATGACTCTACTTCCTATTGTAAGTTAATTGGATATAAGAGTCTCATACTCTTTCATGCCAGGGCGTAAGGATGAAGGGTGGATTGTACCCAGTTTTTCCATCAGCATACAATGTAAGGATAATTCTCATCTGAGAAATACAAAGTAGAAAAGACAACTTGACTTCTGACTGGGAAAGCGCTCAGCCCTCAGAAGACAACTAGGACAAAGAACTATTGATTCCCATTTGAATTGAGTGCCTTATATAATTGATTTACAAATGTTCAAATAGACTTGGAAAAGCCCTTTCTAATGTCCCATGTGAAATTTGGCAGTAAAATATTGACAGGAAATTTTTCTTATAATTTTCAAAGGAAGTTTTTATATCAATCATTGTGGGTTTAAAATTTATACCTCAAGACCTCATGCTTGCTCTACCATGAAGACAATGCTTATAATTCTTTTTGTTACTTTGTGTGTGTGTGTGTGTGTGTGTGTGTGTGTGTGTGTGTGTGTGTGTGCTGGTCCTGGGGGTTGAACTCAGGGCTGGGACATTGTCCCTGGGCTTTTTATGCTCAAGGCTAGCTCTCTGCCACTTGAGCCATAGTTCTACTTCTGATTCTTTTGGTGCTTAATTAGAGATGAAAGTCTCATGGAGTTTCCTGCACAGTCTGGCTTTGAACTGTAATCTTCAGATCTCAAACTCCTGAGTAGCTAGGATTACAGGCATAAGGTATCGGTGCCTGGCTCTTTTGTTACTTTTTGAATGGGGTTTTGTTTTATTCCCCAACAAGCCTGGACTACAATCTTCTTATTACTGTTTCCTACATAGCTGGAATGACAAATGAGCACCACCACCACCACATACACACACAGATTTTTACTGATTGAGTTGGGATATCACAAACTTTTTGCCTAAGGTTGGCCTGTAACTGTAATCCTCCTGATCTAAACCTCCAACATAGCTAAGAAAAAAGGTGTGAGACATCATGCCTATACACAACCACTTTTTATATTATTGTGATATAATTGAGCAACTCTGGGTGATGAATTACAATAGGCAACACTTCCTATTTTGGACAATAGCACAATTATTTGTGAAGATATAATCAATGATTACAATGTATATAAGGACAACTTATAAACATCAAGACCATCAAAAAATTTTCAGAGCACTTTGGTTTATATTTAAAGTCCTTATCTCTGATTATCATGTATATTGAAATTCATAAGTAAATGTCAATTTGTAGGTATTTCTTATACTGGTCTTTTTGCTTGATCTCAAAATTTTGGTATTCATAATGCTACCCAACTTCCACTAAAGACATGGTACTCTTCAATAAAACTGAAATGTTCACCTTACCTATTAAATTCCACATGTGGTGTGCATAATGCCAGGGAAACAATCAGCTAATCATACAAGGATTTAAACACATCTGTTAATACCACAGGACTGACAGAGAGCTTACCCACAACAGCTGGGCTGTGTGACACATTCCTTGACATTTTAAATTATTTTTAAGTTGTTTCTGATTTTAATTATTTTTATTAATCATTCATAATAATAATAATAGTAATAATTTTTTAACATGCTTGACCCAAACCATGTGCAGCAAATGCATGAGTAAGACAGTTTCTGATAGTGACAATAGTTGTCAAATTCAGGTGCAGGTAAGGCAGTGAAATCCACTTTGTTTCAGGGATGTGTCCAGGATGTGCCAAGATGTGCCAAGACGGGAGAGGAAGCAGGAGGAAGGCAGGAGAGAGAGGGGTCAGTGGGCCCATGGATTTTCTGGGATGTTCTTTGTCTATGTTGGTGATAGTTCTTCAGTCTTTTGGCTCCTGGTTAAAGGGTTGGGGGTCTTTGTGGCTTCCCTGGGAAAGCTCTCTGAGGCCTGCCTTTTGACTGGACATATTTGAAGCATCCTCCCAGAACTTATTAAAAATAAAATTCTACAGCTTCCTCTCTAATCTTGTAGATCAGAACCTGATTAAAACACAGTCAGTCAGCTACAGATTCCTGAAAACTCCCCTCTGCAGAGTTTCTGTATATAGAGGAATGGACTGGCATCACCTGTAGTACACCTCCCACTGGAGAAGTGGGTAGGAGGTTATAATACTATAATGATAAAATATAATTTTCTGAGGGTTGAAGTTCAAATCAAGGTAGGGCAGGAAAGTCCATTAGATTCTCATCTCCAATAAACTGCTCAGAAAAAGCCAGAAATGGTGCTGTGACTCAAGTAATAGAGCACTCTCCTTGAGCAAAATAAGCTCAGGGACAGCCCTCAGGCCCTGAGTTGAAGACCCAGAACTGGTCTTTAGCAGATTTCTGTTAAAGCAATGGAAGGCCTAATGTCATCAGCTCAAAAATGCTGGCTCAACGTGTTGGTAATTTCAGTCCCTGGTTGTATGTGGGTGTGAGGTAAAGCAGCAGGGTGAAAGGCAGAGAAAACCTGTTTCCCCTCACAGCAGCCAGGAATCACAGGGAGGAACCGGAAGGGGCTAGCCTCATCATATTCCCATTGAGGGTCTGACCCCACTGCCTTTAAGCCTTCTATTAGTCTAAGTTCTACCACCTCTCAGTAATGCAGTGGTCAGGAGGTTGAGTGTGGGCCTAGGGAATAAGCCAAATCCAAACTACAACCATCTTTCCTTTGCAATTTCTTTCCTTTTTCTTTTTATATAGATGTTATTTTTAGAGTCATTATCATTTTGTAGAAAAACAGGCAGTACAGACTGTTTTTACTTTGCTGTGTATTATTTTCTTGGCTTAGTAGTGTGTATTTGTCAGAATTAATGAACTGATATTGATGCATACATTGCTATTACCTCAAGTCTATAATTCACAGTAGGATTTAGTCCTTCTGTTGTATAAGTCCGTGTTTAGCAAATGTATATTGTCCTGCATCCATCAACATAGTAACAAAGAGAACTTTAAGTTAATTAAAATTTGGAGACCATGATGTTTTCCCTGGGGCAGGGGTTAGCAAAGTCTCTAATAACCTCTAAATGCTTTGAGAGATATGAGGTATGGTTCAAGAAATAAGGTTATGATTTTCCAAAGAAATGTAAAAGCACATTGCATTTAGAAGTTCAAATTTATTCATAAAAAGTAGATTGGAAGCAAATTATATTTATTTAAACATTTTTCATTGACCCCCACCCAACTCACAATTGTGTATATTCCAAGATGAGAGAAATTCCTTTCTTTAAAGAAATTTAAAATTAAATTTAAAAATTTAAAGAAATTCCTTTCTTTAAAACAAAATCTCTAAGTAACTGTACAAACTGATTTCAATTCAATACATCCATTTTTGAGTACAATGTACCTTGATCTCTGTCACTGCTTTCATTATTCTCCCTCAACTCTTCCAACCCTATCCATCCCTTGAATTAAACTGGTTTAATTTCACATATGTACCTTGAATCATGACAGTCTTTGCCCGCCCTTCCTCTCTCCATTTGTCAGCACCTCACATTTTGGTTTCCGATTACTCCTGACAATACACATTCCAACCTCCCGGTGTTCACTTTTTTAAACTGTAAGTTGTTCAAAAATGTCTCACCAGTTCAGTGGTAGAGCGCTTGCCTTGCATGCCTGAGGCCCTGAGTTCGATTCCTCAGCACCACATAAGCA
>NW_012267402.1:908755-919633 GCF_000151885.1 Dipodomys ordii | reverse complement strand
GTTAGGAAATGGAAAGACTTGGAAAAAATTATATTAAGTGAAGTAAGCCAGGCCCAAAGAAACATAGGTCCCATGGTTTCCCTTATTTGCAATTACATCACATTTTCTTAATCCATTCATCTGGTTTGGGTCCATATTTTAGCTATGGTGAATAACGGAGGTTTTCTTTGTTCTTATTGTTTTTAATGTACTATGTAATTTTTTGTTTCTTTTGTATGTTCTTCCTCCATGGTATATCCCCTGTTGTTACTGTATTTGATTTTGGTACCCTGGTATTGTATATATGTTTATTAGAATTAGGGAAGAAAAGAATGGTGAGACACAGGACAAGGGGGGAACCAAGGCAACAGCAATATACACAAGAGAATATGTTGGAAATGATTGGTACAACTTGGGGGTGGGTGGGAGGGATCGTAAAAGAAAAATGAGGAAAGAGGTAACAAGTTTGACAAGTAATTTAGTTATTTCCTTACTTATGTGACCGTAACCCCTCAATATACCACCTTGACAATAAAAAAAAGATCTCATGGACTTTCCTGCCTGACGTAGCTTCAAACTGCAATTCAAACTGCTTCACACTGAGGAGCTAGGATTATACATGCGGCCACCCATGCTTAGCTGAACCTTCTTTTTTTTAAAGGGCTATTCCCTTTTTGCTAAGCCCCAGATTTAGAACAGCTAGAGTTACCTGCTCTCTATGTGAACTAGTGGTTCCCTAAATCAGCCTCCAAGAGCATCCTCTGCTCATAGTTAGAAACAACCGGAAGGGCTGTCCCCTCCTGGCATGTAACTCAGCCCATGGAATCCTCTGAGGTGCCACAGCCCCTGTCTTAACACTGGATTTCTTGACACCTGTGGTCATTCTGTGTCTTAGACATTACCCCTGTTCTTAGGAAAGTGGAATATACGATGCTATTCATTTCCCTCTTGCCAAACTTGGATTCTCTACTGATCTTTTCCAAGCTATTATTTAAAAAAGTATTCCTTGCTAGTAGTTGACACTACTATCCATGAGGCAATCTCCCCAATACCTAAATGTCCAATTGGATTTATTTTCCTCTTTTTAATCCCCATTCAGTCTGTCAGCAATACTTTTTGCTTCTATGATCCTGCGCTCATCTCTGCCCCTCTTCCCCATGAGCTTCTGCAGAGACCTTTTGAAAGGTCCCTTCATTCACCCTCACCCACTCCTCCAGCAACCCACTCTCCTCCTAACAGCAGCCAGAGTGGCTGCCTTCAATATAAACTCAAGCTGGACTTCTCCTGTTTAATTTCCTTCAGTCCATTTTCATTGCTTAAAATTAATCCCTAGCTGCTTAACCCTTCCTTAGCCACTGGCTGTTACAACTGGTTATCATCTGTGGTATGCATGTCAACTGGCTTTTCTTCCCTCTGGCTGCTAGGCATATGACCAAGCCTGCTTCACATGTCACCTGATTCTTCACACACTGCTAATTGTTCATCTTAATTCTGTCTTAATCACAGATATCAGCACTTGAAGAAGCTAACTTAGATCAGACCCTGCATGGTCCTATATCCCCTTGTCCACTCAGCCTAACATGCTGTTTATTGCAAATCAGACATATTACCTTGTTCTTGCCCATCTTCCTAGCAGAGGGCTCCTCGAGAGCACTGATCTTATCTTTCTGGTCCACTGTGGCACACAGAGACCCAAGAGTTGCTGGCATAGAGTCAACATCCAGTTTGTTGAGAAAGATACAATGGAAAATACTGATTGTGAAATGTAGAATTTTTAATTTGTATAAAAGTATAAAAGTATCACTCATAACTTTGGTTTTTTTCTATGTATATTAGAAAAGTAGACATCTCAAGTAATCTCGGCCCAAGAAAATTTTCTGTTCTTCCCACCATGCCCATCCAAACTAGATTGTTTCTTCTGTGTGTTTTCATAAGCTCTGGGTTTATTTAAGATTGGTTATATTAGTTAATATTGCTGTTATGTGTTAAGATTTGTAGGCTGAATTTCCTGATATTAAAAATCACTTCTTGCTTGGTTTTGAAGGCCAGTGCAGTGTATAATATATCTGAAAGGTGAATGATGCATTGAGAAATACGGGCATGCACTCAACAAACATAGTCATAGTTTTTAGTCAAGGAAACTATGGCATCATGGAATGCCTTTGTTAATTAATTGAGGAACACAGAGCAAAGTAAAACCCTGTCATGTGGAAACTGAGTAGTATCCACTCTCCCTAGCACAGTTTTGCATCTTGTTTTGCTACCGTGACCCCCTGAGAGTCTGCATTTACAATCCAGGCTGGTACAGTGCTCATGACTGAGAGCTTATGAGATGTCTTTGAAGCCTTTCTAGACTCAGTTCAAGTGGAGTTAGTTTTCACCCAGTCCTCTGAGACACACAGTCAGCAACAGAAGTGCTTAATATAAGTATTTTTCTGGTCCAATTTTTCTTACTTTCAACTTGTACTCTACACAGTATTCCTTTGACATAGAGTTCACCTGTTTCTGCTTCTGCACACTTAATGCCATGAAGTCTTCAGGCCCTGGGAGCTGGCCAGAAAGCAGAAGACATAGTCACGTGACTTGCCTTGTACCTCTGTGTTCCTTTGATCATTAGTCATAGTATGTCTTACATACTGACACATCTCCCTGAGTACTTGAAATAACTCTTTTATTTTTATTTGTTTATTTGTATTGTTTCTAGAGGCTTGAACTCAGGTCCTGAGTGCTGTCCTTGTGCCCTTTTGCTCAAGGCTAGCACTCTACCATTTTGAGTCATAGCTCCACTTCTTGTTTTCTAGTAGTTAATTGGAGATAATAGTCTTATGGTTTTTTTTTTTTTACTGCCTGAGCTGGCTTTGAACCTCATCTTCAGATCTCAGACTCCTGAGTAGGTAGGATTACAGGCATGAGCTACTAGCACCCAGGTTTTAAATAAGTCTTACCTGTGTTTCAGGATAAAACTGTCCTGGTTCTAACAAAGACAGATCTGTCTCAGAAGACTTGTCATTCATCTCTTAGAAACTACTGGTACTCTGGTATGGTGTCTTTACTCCACAATGTTTCAGATTATACATTACTGTGAAAGAGCTTGTTATTGCCATTCTGAAACAATTCCACAGAAATTAAGGAATATAGAATAATACCTACTATATAGAAATAAATAGCAAGGTAGATTGCTCAATTGATATAATGGTCTTGAGATTTCTGGTTTTATTATTTATTTTCTGTTGGTTCTGGAGCTTGAGTTCAAGGCCTGTCTGCTGTCCTTGAGTTTTGTTTTGTTTTGTTTTTAATCAAGGCTAACACTCTACCACTGAGCCATAACTCCCTTCTGGTATTTTGGTGGTTAATTGTAGATAAGAATGCCACAGACTTTCCTACCCAAGCTGGCTTTGAACTGTGATCCTCAAATATCAGCCTCTTGACTAATCAGGATTACAGGCATGTGCCATTGATCCCTGGCTTCTGTTTTAATTTTGTTTTTCTTCACACTTTTCAGAAAAAAAAATCTGGCTGCTTGTTTTTAACTTTCACTCACTAAGGGGCGCTAGAGGAAAAGGTTTCAAAGAAGTGAAGCCAGAAATTACACAGAAAACCCCTTTCTTAAAAACAACTTGGGCTTAAATGTCAAATCTAATGGAGAAGCAAATTAAGATGCTTGTTTTCCCCATCTTGAGGGTCAATTTATAATGGATAATTCAGCCAAAGCATTCAATAGCTAGGGGTGGATTACAGATTGATTGGATTGGGTATCTTCAGTTTCGATGTCCATTGAAGACACTCACAAATAAGTATTTTGTTTCTTCTGCTCTCTTGTCACTCAATTTGCACTGGAAAAATCCTATGAAAATAATTTATTTATAGGTACCCCAAATGTTGCCTTTTCATAATGTAAATAGCGTTTTGTAAGTCTTAAAGTTGGTATTCAGCCATGAACCTTGTTAGGAATGAACACAGAAATACAGTTTCTGTACATCTACCATATTAGGTAATATGGCAATGAGCCAATTACATAGCTAAACCCTTTCCATATCCCTCCTAGGGATTATATGACTGAGGATTTATAGTTTGTAAAGAAAGATCTCCATTCAGCCAGCCAGAAGAGTTGACACCTGGGATGTGAGTTCTCTTCTACAGCTTGCACATCTTTCCTTCTCCTCTCCTCCTTTCTCTGAAGAGGTTGACTTGCACACCAGAGCAACTCCATTTCTTAACAGTGAAGTAAGTAGCAATGACTAGGCTTACTCTGAAAGTAGTAACCCAAGGGACTCTAGGCACGCATCTGACAAGTTGGGTGATAGATGTCTCCAGTGCATGAAAGCATCCCCTTCCTCCCCCCCCCGCCCCAATTTGGTGTCTGTCCACAAAAAGGTCTTTCCTGCCCTCCTTTCTTCCTTTGCTTCTCCCTCCCTCTCCCTCTTGCCCTTCTACCCCCCACCCCATCACTATGATCAAGTCTAGCAGCAGTGATAGAGGGCTATTAGAAAGACAGGCAGGGAATTGTGGCTTGTACCACTTGAGGCAGCAGGTTGAACTGAAACAAAAAACTGCCTGAGGACAAGATGGGTTGGGGCGGGGGCAGGTAATACAAGATCAAGGAAGTTCATATCTTAGCTATGGTAAATAATGCTGCAATAAAGCTGGTAGCTTTAGTATGGTCTTGTTTGTGATCATTCGGGTAAATGCCCAAAAGTGGGATTGCTGGGTCCTAGGGGAGCTCTATGTGGAGTCATTTGAGGAACCTCCATACTACTTTCCAAAGTGGTTGAACAAGTTTACACTCTCACCAACAATGCAGTAAGGTTCCCTTCTGGCCACATCCCCTCCAACATCTGTTGTTAATAGAGTTCTTGATTATAATCATTCTAACTGGGGTGAGGTGGTATCTCAATGTTGTTTTTATTTGTATTTCTTTTATGGCTAGGGAGGTGGAGCATTTCTTCATGTGTCTATTGGCCATCCTTCTTTCCTCTTCAGAGAAGTTTCTCTTTAACTATTTAGCCCTCTTATTTATTGGGCAGTTGTTTCTTTGAGGATTTGTTGTTGGGGGATTTAATTTTTTGAGTTCCAGGAGAAAATGTAGAATATATACACAATGGAATTCTATGCCTCCATCAGAAAGAATGACATTGCCCCATTTGTTAGGAAATGGAAAGACTTGGAAAAAATTATATTAAGTGAAGTAAGGCAGGCCCAAAGAAACATAGGTCCCATGGTATCCCTTATTTGCAATAACTAGTATATGTCTGAGTCAAGCAGTAACGGTCAGATAAGTTGATGTTAGACAAAATGAACCCCAAGATAAGGACTCAAATAGTTTTTCTTTCTTGTAATTGTTTCTAACATATTTATAAGATGATATCTTTGTTGCTTTGTATGCCCCTCCCCCATGATATAACTCCTGTTTGCACTGTATTTGATTTTGGAATAATTTGTGGAGGGGAAGGGAAAAACAAATTGTATAATAAGGATACAGGCGGACTCATTGCAACAATGAGAAGTACAAGATGTTATGTCAAAAATGAACTTTACAACTTTGGTGCGGGGGTGGGGAGTGGGGGTGGGGGGTGGGGTGGGGGGGTTAAGAGGGGCAAGGGGGGTGGAGATGGGAAGGGATGGGAAGGGGAAACAAAGGAGGAGGCAACAATGCTTGATAAGAAATGTACTCATTACCTTGCTCATGTAATTGTAACCCTTCTGTATGGTATTTTCACAATAAAAGAAGATTAAGGAAATGAGAAGGCTAAAAGAAGGAATAAATAAATAAGTACTGGGCACTGACTCTTTTAGGAAACAGAAAGGAGACCCAACAATCAGAAAGCCATCCAATTTGCATGATTTAATCCAAGGTCAAGAAGACAGACATGGGCCAAATTCCCATCCTTCTGTGACATGTCTATGCCATGGTCTGTGTCTCTGTCATATTTCTCTTCAAATAAACTTTTCTATCCTCTTTACTTGTGCTATTGTTTTTCCTGAATCCTTCTCTTGTCAGATGCAGTGAGTTGCCCTCAATTTTCTGGTAACTTATTTGGTACATTGGCTGAAAAGTTAGGGATTATGATTTTGAAACTTGGATTCATTGAATCATTGAATGGTCTCTCCCTCCCTCTCTCTTTCTGCTCCCCCCATAAGTTTTCCCTCCCCAATAAAAACACTTCAATTTGCATTGGACTTGTTTCACTTAGACCTATTTGTTTAATGTCTTGCATTGTAACAGAAAGGCCATCCAGTAGAGAGGGCAGGTGAATTGATTTTGGAGATAAATTCTGTGGTCTCTGGAGTCAGAACTCTTTACACCCCATTCCAAGAGCCTGTGTCTTCATGCTGATTTGTAGGGACTGCATACCAACCACATGCCACACCCACAGACTATTTCTTGCAGAGAAGCATCCTTCTGCTGTGGCTGTGCGGGCTTCTCCAGAAACAACCACATGTTATGTAGTTCCTTCTGGCAGAACCTAGTAAGTGACTTGCTCACTAATTCACATCAATGTATAAAGGACTCCTCAGGCTTTGATCTATGGATTTATGGGACTTTGTATATTTGGGGGATCTTGCTGCACATATAAATATCTTTATGCAGAAGATGAGAGCTTTAATGCAATATTTTGGGCAAAGCCCCTCAAATGGAAAAGTCTCTGTGCTGATGGCCTCAGTCTCTGCCCATTAGCTCAGTGTGCCTCTCTCCAGGAGATGACAAATGAGGCACCATGATTGAAATGACTTTTGTTTCATCTCACACCTGGCACTGGCAAAGCCTTGCCCTGTTCTATCTCATTTAAGTGCCAGAACCTAATACAAAAGAATACAAAATGGGACCACAGAGAGAAAGTCATCAGGACTTGCTCTCTGGTCTCTATACCTGCGGACAGGTATGTTGAAAAGCGTGGCTGTGACCTGTCCCACCCTCTCCCTGCAGCTCTAAGAGGTAGAAGTGGCTGGGAGCTTGGAAGCTATGGTAGACTTCCCTCTGGGGCCAAGGTTACCAGTAGGAAGCCCATGTGTGAAAAGCAAGGAGTACCCTTTCCCTTTAATTACAGAACACCCAGCATGCCTTCCCATTTTGAAATGAAATATGCTGCTCTTTCATTAAACATGTATATTCCATGAAATATAAATTAGCCATGGCCTTGCTGGTGAACAGTGAGTTACAGTCTTTCCAATCTGACCTAAATTATTTGTGTTGGTTTTATGATCCAGAAAGTAAATGTCAGCATCACAAAGACTCTAAGATATTTCAAATTATTTCATTGCAATCTATAAAACATACCTATATTTCAGAACTGAAAATGGGTAAACCCATTATATTGCAAAAATGAATGAATGAGGATTGTAAGGAAATCAGATAGCCATACTGGTGCTGGTGGCTCACATCTGTAAACCTAGCCACTCAGGAGACTGAGATCTGAGGATCACAGTTTGAAACTAGCCTGGGAAGAGATGACTGTGACTCTTTTTTAAAATTATTAACTTATTCATTGGTATTGTAGAGATGATGTACAGAGGGAGTGCAATTACATGAATCAGGTAATGAGTACATTTTCTTTCGTTACAGTGTCTTCTGTTTCCCTCACCTTCTCTCATTGCCTCTCTCGTGTCTCCACTCACAAGTTGTATAGTTCACTTTCTTTGTGCCCACTGAGTTCAATTGCTGTGCTTTTTTCACCATTTAGGGAGAGAAGTTTTCAAGAAAAGAAAGGTTTTGGACAGATAATAGCAACCCATAGTTTTCCATCTGGAAGTGTAAGTTCTTCAGACACAGCAGCAGCATATCCAGTACTGGATACTCAGTGCATGTTTTTTTAAATTTTTATTTATTTATTTTTTTATTGTATGTAGTATGACCCCTGCTTTCACTGTATTTGATGTCGGTATAATTTGTGGAGGGCAAGGGGAAAAACAAATCTTTTAAATAGGGATACAGGTGGACCCATTGCAACAATGAGATGTACAAGTCATTATGTCAAAAACTCAGTGCATGTTTGAGACTGACTAATTTTGTTAAATTTCAGGGATTGACAAATGCAGAAACACATAGACTTTTTTCTGTAGTGCTTTTTTTCTCTGGGTAATTATGATACTAACAATTAAAAAATAGCTAACATTTGTAAACTCAGGCTGGCTGGCTGTAATGCTGATACTAATTCAAATTTTATCACAGATAATATATTGGGTAAGGTCATGGAAGTGTGGGAGATTTGCTCCTACTAATTGGGAGAATGACTGTGACTCTTATCTCCAGTTAACCACTCCAAAGTTGAAAGTGAAGGTGTGGCTCAGTAGTAGAGTGCCAGCTTTTAACAAAAAAAGCTACAAAGCTGCAAGTCCAATTCCTAGTACCAATACACTCACCTCCACACCCCCTACACACAGAGAGAACTGAGCCTGATCTACACAGCGGCCCTCCATTTATTCAGGATGTTTTATTCATTTTGGTTTCATTCTTTTGTGTGATTTGTTTAGAAGGATGGATGATTTTATATGTTGTTATGTTTCTTATACAAACAAGCTGGGGGTCGTTTAAAATACAGGTGAACCAATTTCTGTGCAGAAATCATACATGCAGACTTAAAAATGCATGACTCTCAAGTGAAGGAAAACTGGCATTCAAAGAGGCCATAAATGATCATTCATATAATCATGAAATGTGATTAAAGCTAGCACCATCAGTTAATTTAAAATACTGTTCAATGTAATCGGTATTTTATTTTTATGCTCTCATAAAGGAAAATGTTTGCTTTGCTAGGTTTGTGGTTTTATAGGTCTTGTCTAGGTTGATGAAACTATAGTATGTATTGGAATGAGCCCTCTTTTAAAAAAAAACTAAAATTGAAATTTAAAATGCAACAGAAGATTAAACACACTGTATCTTTTATGGGATCCTTCCCAATCAAAAGTTACTCATCATCTCTGCAGTCGCTGATGGGGAGGAAACCTAGAGTAAATCTTCATTACTTCCATTAGATTAATGAGCTTTTCTCTTGTGAATTACATAAGGAGGGTACTCATCCATAGGGTACTTCTTCTCTACAGATGTACTCAGCTTTTTCTTATTGCTAAACAGCATTTTCTATAACCCCCTTTATGTTTCCCTGTAACTAACACATATAAAGTTTGGCATTTTCTTTTCAATGTATGTGGTCTCATTTCATCTTTGGGAGAAATTTCGGAGGCAGGAATCACTAGCCCTCTTCTACAGACAAGGAGGCTATAACCAAGAGAAATTAAACTTCTTCCCCAAACTTGCATGGGTCACTAAGTGGATGAGTGGGATATAAATCATGTCCCAGCCACTCACAGACCTGTCAACACTAGCACAGTGGCAATGTGGGCATCTTTGATCACAATGGGAGCTGCATCAAGCTACAAGTGACCCAGATGATCTTATACCCGCTTTACCTTTACAGCTAAAGTTTTTGGTCTGTTATACATATGGAAAAGAAAATTGGTACATAAACATGAATATAAAATATGAAATATAAGCTAGGGCTGGACACTCATACCTGTTAACACTAGCTATTTCGGAAGTTGGAGACCTGGAAGATTATGGTTCAAAGCCAGCCCAGGCAGAAAAATCCCAAGAGACTCTACCTTTAATTACCTAATAAAACGTGGGGCTAGAGATGTGGCTTACATAGTAGAGTGCCAGCTGAATAACTGAGCTGAGTGAGTGAGCATGGGAGGCCTTGAATTCAAGCCAGTATGAGATATAAAAAAGGGAAATATTAATGTGAAATATTTCCATTTTGAATTTATAACAAGCTAGCCTGACAACTCAGTCTGTACTCATCTCTTATGAAGACAGCATTGACCTGGTCTTCTTTGGTAGAAAGTCTTCTACATGATATGCATTACATATGTATTACATTATGCATGACATATGTTACACTAACCTTTCCTCCTAGCAGCCTAGTGCTTCCTATGTACACAGCCACAGTTGTAAAAAGGCATAAAGCTGAGCATGGATATGCCTGTAATCCTAGTACTCAGAAGGCTCAGACAAGAAGACCTTAAGTTTCAGGGATACGTACCGAGACTCATCTTGACAAACAAGCATAAAATTGGTAAGATAAAGTTAATCATTCCTGTAAGCTACCCCATGTAAAGTTTCCTTCAATTTAAGTGAGTTGAAAATTTTTCCCTCCTTTGACATTTTCCACTCATAGTTGGTGTTCTCCCACTTGAACTATACCTCTAGTTCTGGCCTTTGCAGGTTAATTCGAGATGAGGTTGCTAGGGTTGGCTTGGAATCTCCATCCTCAAATCATAGCCTCCTGAGTATCTAGGATTATAGGCTTGAGCCAGTGGTGTCCAGTCTATAAGAATTAAGATCTTTTCTGTCAAATGGTTGCTTGACATTTTAGGTGCAGCCACCATCAGCTAAATTGTTCTACAAAGGTTCTTTGAAAAAAATGTCTACTTGTTCCTTAAAATAAGAAAAAGTTATTTCAACGGAGCCATTCTGTTGTAAATGAAGGGTTGCTTTTCTAACCAGTTCCTGAGTTGGCTGGGTATTCTGCTCCTGGTGATTGATTAGGTAAACTTTTTTTTCCATTTTATTTTATTTTTTTTGTGTGAACATACTGTACAGAGGGGCTACAATTACATGGGCAGGATAATGCGTACATTTCTTATCAAGCATTGCAGCCTCCTCCTTTGTTTACCCTTCACATCCCTTCCCAGCCTCCCCCCCCAATCCTTCCCCCGCCCCCTCCTGCCCCCTGCACCAATATTGTAAAGCTCATTTTCGACATGACAACTTGTACTTCTCATTTTTGCAACAGGTCCACCTGTATCTTTAAACAACTGGTTTTTCCCCATCTCCTCCACAAGTTATACTGACATCAAATATAGTGAAAGCAGGGGTTATACTGTGGGGGAGGGACATACAAA
>NW_012267402.1:900920-907775 GCF_000151885.1 Dipodomys ordii | reverse complement strand
TGTCTGCTTTGACTTTGAGGTCTTTGATCCATTTGGAGTTGATTCTGGTGCAGGGTGATATATAAGGATCTAGCTTTAGTTTTCTACAAGTAGTTAATGATTAGGTAAACTCTTGACCCCATTTCAAACTAGTCTATTGTCTGTCTGTCTGTGAACTTAAATTCTGGTCAATAGGCATAAAGGGCAGTGACACATTAGGGATAAAGTTTGAGTGGCCCGCTCACCCTGACTGCTTGCTAATCTGACTCCTTTCTGCTATGCATCCTTCTACAGAAGTACCATTTGCCTTGTTGAGTAATGTTTTTTGGTCTCATTTTATAGTGACACCCCAAATTCCCAAGTTCATTTCCAATAGGCTGAAGAAAGTTTTAACAATTCATTTCGTTTATCTATTTGGGAGACAGTGATTGCTGGCACACTTGCCGATGGACAGAGTGTCAGAATATTCATTGCTATCACCTTCTGTCTTTTAGATTTGAGGGAGAACAATGTAGAGTCCTCTGTAGCCTACAACTCCCCCTATTCCCTGCCCTGTGCTCCAGGGTGAATGGAAGCATTTTCTACAGATGGAATGAAGTACATGGGAAGACATTTAGAGTTCTATGCAAGGACGATACTATTAGTGTCAAAGTCTTGTGCAGCTGTGGATTTTGGTACTTGTCCTGTCTTGGAACCAGTCTCCTGCAGATAGTGGGGAGGGACATTTGCCTTAGATAAGCTTTGCTTGTATAAAATGAGGCAAAAGCTTTGCATTTACATAAAGATTTGCATTAAATCTCAAGTTAAAACACTTCTTGTGTTCAGGAAAAATGGATGTTCAGGTTTGAATTGTTCTACAGCAGAATTGATCACTGAGTTCTAAAAAATACCAGGCAGCTCTTAATTATTCATTGGTAAAAGTCTTATCTCTCCCAGGAGTATTAAGTGAATGCTCCTTCTGCCTCTTCATAAATTTTAAGTCTTTTTTGGCTGTGTGTCCACAAGCCAGTGACTCATTCTAAAACCTGTCCCTTAATTCTGTGCCACCTTAAGTAACTACAGTGGTCCCTCCACGTCTGTAGAACACTTGTTGTGGAACCCTGACTGATACCAAAACCTGCAGGTGATCCAGTCTCTTACAGAAAATGTAGCATTCCCAGTCTTCCCATTACATCAAATAGTCTCCACATTAGTCACACACAATAGTGCAGTCAGCTGCTGTTCTTCTCTATAGTTTAGGGAATAATGATAAGAAAATAGGTTTTAGCAACATTGAGATATCACCTCACCCCAGTTAGAACGGCAAAAATCAAGAACTCTAACAACAACAGATGCTGGAGGGGATGTGGACAGAAAGGAACCTTACTTCATTGTTGGTGGGAATGTAAACTTGTTCAACCACTTTGGAAAGCAGTATGGAGGTTCTTCAAAGGACTACACATAGAACTCCCCGATGACCCAGCAATCCCACTTTTGGGCATTTACCCAAATGCTTACAAACAAGACCACACTAAAGCTACCAGCAGGACTATGTTCATTGCAGCATCATTTACTATAGCTAAGATATGGAACCAACCCAGATACCCCTTAGTAGATGAATGGATCAAGAAAATGTGGTATATATACACAATGGAATTCTATGCCTCCATCAGAAAGAATGACATTGCCCCATTTGTTAGGAAATGGAAAAACTTGGAAAAAATTATATTAAGTGAAGTAAGCCAGGCCCAAAGAAACATAGGTCCCATGGTTTCCCTTATTTGCAATATCTAATATATGTATGAGTCAAGCAGAAAAGGTCAGATAAGTTGATGATAGGAAAATGAACCCTAAGATATGTATTCAAATGGTTTTTTTTATTTCCTGGGATTGTTTTGAACATATTTATAAGATTATTTCTTTGTTGCCTTGTATTTCCCTCCCCCACAGTATAGCCCCTACTTTCACCGTATATCATGTCGGTATAATTTGTGGAGGGGAATGGGGAAAACAAATAATTTAAACCGGGAGATAGGTGGACCCATTGCAACAATGAGATGTACAAGTCATTATGTCCAAAACAAACTGTACAACTTTGGTGCATGGGGGGGTGGGGAGGGTTGGGGTGGTGGGTGGAGGATTGGAAGGGATGAGAAGGGGAAACAAAGGAGGAGGCTACAATGCTTGATAAGAAATGTACTCATTATCTTGCCCATGTAATTGTAACCCCTCTGTACAGTATTTTCACAATAAAAAAAGACCATACTAAAGCCACTAGCACAACTATATTTATTGCAGCATTATTTGCCATAGCTAAGATTTGGAACTAACCCAAATGCCCCTCAGTAGATGAATGGATCAAGAAAATGTGACATATATATATATATATATATATATATATATATATATGCCTCCATGATAAAGAATGACATTGCCCCATTTCTTAAGAAATGGAAAGAATTGGAAAAATTACATTAAGTGAACTCTCTCTTTCTTTCTGTGGGTCGTGGAGCTTGAACTTAGAGTCTGAGCACTGTCCCTATGCTTTTGTGCTCAAGGCTAGCACTCTGCCACTTTGAGCTACAGTGGCATTTCCAGTTTTGTTCTGGTTAATTCGAGGTAAGAGTCTCATGGACTTTCTTGCCTGGGCTGGCTTCAAACCATGATCCTCAGATCTCAGCCTCTTGAGTAGCTAGAATTACAAGCATGAGCCATGGGCACCCAGCTGCTTAATTCTTGATATTCTCACATTTTTCATCTTTCCCTCTTGATGAATGTCTTGTGGCTCTCACACATGTAGAGATGCTGTTTAGCTGCATGCCTTTGTCGCTATTCCACGAGGTTTCTAAGCCTCTACACTCTTCTTTGAGCATTATGTTTGTATAGACTCCTGAATGTGAGTGCAGCCACACCCAAATCTGACTTTTCTGGTCCTTTTGATCTTAATGTCTTGTGCCTGCTATGATGCAACCTTGAGTCCTTCCAAACTCTATTTGTCCAATTCCATCTCAGCATTTCCTAGCTCTAGCCACCTGTCCATCCTGATCCCTAGTATTAAAGTTTTTCATTATGTTATCTCAGCTTCTAATTGGCTTTCCCATGTCATCAATAACCTTGCATAGTTTCAGAATTCTCTTTTAGAAAAGTCTATGAATACATAATTTTTTAATTTAAATTTTATTGTAAAGGTGATGTACAGAGGGGTTACAGTTACATGTTAGGCAATGATTACATTTCTTTTTGAATATGTAAAAATTTCCATCGGCCTTTGGATTTATAGGGGGAAAGAGGGTTTGTGCCATGCTGAGGCTTTGTCATCTATTGGTGCGTCTGCCTGACTTCATGATGCCCACACCATTCCACTGGGAATGGAATATTGCCTGATCAGAAGTACTGCAGGTGCTGTTGAGTCCATGTGGTGGAATGAAAGTACATCCACCAGTAGCTTCCCTTCCACCTCCATTTTGAACAGAAACAAGGTGCATACTTTATAGTAAGAGCAAAGTAAATAAACAAAGTAAAATGTGTTAAAATGCATATCTGATTAAGCTTAGAAGTAAGAAAGGAAAATCTCCAGGTGCCTGAAAACCAGAAAAGAATGTTCAATTAGCACAAGTAGGTACGGAAATTTGATCTGTGTTTTCAGGTACTTTTTCTTTTAAAATTAAATAAAGCTGTATTGAGTAGAATAGCCAGAGTAGAATATAACTAAGCTCAGCAGAGATGGAGCAGTCAAGAGGCATCTTGTACATGAATGGAATTGTTTTCAACCTGCCAGAGGTGCCTTCTGTATATCCTGCCATCATCTCTCTGGGACCACAGATGTAAGAAGTGTTTCCAGTAGCAAGAAAACAGATACCAAGATTTGTGTTCTGCATGCTGTAGGAGCTAATCTTTATTTTTGTCCATGGTAAGGAAGTCATGAGCTGAAAAATAAACTTTAAGGACAAGATAAGTGTAGTGGGTACAACTCAGTGAGTTCAGAGAGGCACTGGCATTCCTAGTTGCACATCACTCTCACCAATAGACACGATTTTGGGTACAGAGCCAAAGCCCAAGGTTAAAAGCAAACATGAAATGAGCTATAAATTCAGAGTAATCTGGAAACAACTTCTTCTGTGCTAGTATTTGGGGTAGAATTCAGGTCCCAGGTGATTTTTCCCTCTACCACTTGTGTCACTCTTCCACTTCTGGAGTTTTTGTGATTAATTGGAGATCAGAGTCTTGAGGACTTTCTTTTCTGATGGCTTCTAGCCTCAATACTCTGAACTCAGCCTCCTGAGAAGCTAGGATTATAAGCCACTGCCATCTGGCCTCTAAAAGCAGTTTTAAAGTCACATGCTGAAATGATTCAAAATGCATGCAAGACTGAACTCCGCAGGAAAGGTGTAAATAGCACATCTAGGCTGGAAAGGAAACAAACAGGTGAGAATTTTTACTGGGCAGAAATATCACTCAAAATAAAAGATTATAATTGTCCACAGCAGGTCTGGAGAAAAACCAAACAATTTTTTTTGTCTGTTTATGTGTGCCGGTATGGGGCTTGAACTCAGACCCAGGTACTGTTCCCTTAGCTTTTTTGCTCAAGGACAATGCTCTAACTCTTGAGACATAGCTCAACTTCAGCTTTGTACTCATTAATTTGAGATTAGGAGTCTCATAGACATTACTGCCTGTTCTGGCTTCAAACTGAAATCCTCAGATCTTAGCCTCTTGAATAGTAGGATTACAGGAGTGAGCCACTAGCATTTGGCTCCAAAATACATTTTAAGAAAGAAACAAAAACAAGAATCAAAATAAAAGTATAGGTTGAAGAAGTAGTTCAGTGTTAAAGTGCTTGCTTAGGCCTACCTGGGGCACTGGATTTGATTTTAGCACTATAGCCTTTGAATGTGTACATACATACACACACACACACACACACACTCTCAAAACTTCCAACAGAGAGCCTTCTTCCCAGAAAGAATAGCTCCAGACTCTCCCTGGCAAAATCTGATCTGAGCAGGAAGAGCCTGACTGTATTACCTTCTCTGTACTGAACCCTAGACTTGTCCTTAAACCTCAGAGATTCCAACTTCACTTTGAGTCCGATTGTTCATTCCACCAAAATCAAAACAGATATACAGACAATGCCTATGTGGGAAGATCTGTGGAGGAGAGATTCTCCACCAGGACAAAAATGGTCCATATAGAATCTGATCCAATGTCTGAAGACATGTCTCCTTGTCATAGAGAGAGTTACTACTGGCATGTGGTGGCAGCAGCTAAGTAGTTTGCTAATCATTGTGGAATGTGTGATCCAGTTTGCAGCAAATTATTGACAGGTCTATAATGTTAATAGAACCACAGATCTTATACATATTACTAGGTTCTGGACCTTGTTCTTGGTAACTTTTCCCCCTGCATCTACAACATGGTCTCTAGTAAATTCATTGGCTAGATTCCACTTACCTATATGGTCCTTTTCTAGTTCTAAAGTATTAGCAGCGGGAGATGAGAATGACTCAATGGTATAAGATAGCTGGAGAAATCACTGGAATTCTTCTCATTTCACTTAGTGGAGAGGAGAAAGAGGTGGCTGAAATCTGATGAAATCCTACAGGATGAAGGAACTACTCAGTTTCAGAAGATTAAATTATATGGAAAAGGTTGGGGTTGTAACTCAGTGGTAGTGTGCTTGCCTCGCAGGCCTGGGCCCTGGGTTCATTCTCTAGCGCGAGTGCGCGCGCGCGCGCACACACACACAGACACAGACACACAGATTTAAGTGTAAAAGTATAAAAGGAATGGAAGAAGATATGGGGAGGGAGTTAGTATAGGTAAGTTAAACTACTATGATGGTTAATTTTAGGTGTCCACTTGGCTGATTGATTAGGGAGTAAAACCTGGATGACTGGAAAAGCATAACTGGTAGGTGGTATATGTCAAACCATTTTTGGAGAAGAATGGTATTTTGTGTGTGTGTGTGTGTGTGTGTGTGTGCATGTGTGTGCAAGCTCAGGGCTTGAATTCAGGATCTGGGTGCTGTCCCTGAGCCTTTTGCTCAAGGCTAGCATACTGCCATTTGTGCCAGTGCTTTACTTCTCACTTGGTGTTGGTTAATTGGAGATAAGACTTCCTGCACAGACTTCCTGCCCAGGTTGGCTTCCAACTATGATCATCAGATCTCACCTTCCTGAATAGTTAGAATTGCAGGCTTGAGTCACTGACACCTGGCTGAGAATGGTATTTTTTATATTTAAAAATTACATATATATAATAACTTCACATATTCATGGGGATAAAGTGTGATGTTTTATTTTATTTTTGATACTCACGAACTCTACCACTGAAGCCTCAACCCCATCTCTAGTGGGATGGTTTGGTATGTATGTATTTCGTGTAATAATCACATCTGAATAGTTAGCATACCCATCACCTGAAACATTTGTAATTCCTTGTAATAGAAACATTCAAAATGCTAGTTTGGAATATTTGATTCATTATTGTTACATATATTGCATCCTTTGATGCAACAGAGTTCCAGAATTTATTTTTCATATGTAACTGTAACTTTGTCTACATGGATTAAACCTTCTACATCCCATAACACCACCATTTTTGGTAACTACTGTTCTGCTGTCTATTTCTCTAAGAGCAACTGTTTGTGTTTGAATCAGTGGACTTAATAAGTCAGCTCCACCCTCACTCACCGTGGGTACAATCCAGTCCAAGAAAGAGGAATTTCTTCTTTTTCTTTGTTTGAATATATTAGAATTCTAGACCTTTTGATCCCAGGACTTAAAAAGAACTCCTGAGACGGCGCAAGATGGCGGAGGAGAAGCTGGAATCTGAACAAGCTCTCGCATAGAAAGCAGTTTTAGAGTTCCAGTGAACAGTCCTAAGCCAGAGAATCAC
>NW_012267402.1:898212-900870 GCF_000151885.1 Dipodomys ordii | reverse complement strand
AGAAATGTACGCATTATCCTGCCCATGTAATTGTAACCCCTCTGTACAGTATGTTCACAAATAAAATTAAATTAAATTAAAAAAAAGAAAGTAGGTTTTAGATGTATACATTTTCCTTTCTGAATATTTTCAATCTTACCTTTGTTGAATCTGCCTATGTGGAACCCATAGAAAAGGAGGGACAATTGCACTTTAAATTAGACCACCATTTCAGCACTTCGTGGTTCTCAGTCCCATGTTCTTTATGTAAGATGAACCCGATGCTTGTGCTAAAGACATTCTCCAAGGTGACTCCTTAGCGCAGTAGGTAGCGCGTCAGTCTCATAAAGACATTCTCCACCCTCACCAGCAGCTTGGTGTGTCAGCTTTCAATTTCATCACACATTTGAGTATGCTTCTATATTCCTAACCGTAGACAGTGTAGGAAATATATAATCAACACATATATAAACGAACCATAGCTTATTTTATGACTATTTTTGCCTGCATAAGAAATACAGGCAAAAATAGATAAGAAATAAAATGGAGGCTGGATGTTGCTGCCTAACACTTGTAATCTTACCTACTCAGGAGGCTAAGAGCTGAGGTCTGAAGCCAGCAGGGCAGAAAAGACCCTGAGACTCTTATCTCCAATTAACTGAAAGTGGAGGACTGCTACTCCTAAGAGAAAAAGAAAAGGAAGAGTATCTGGGCCTCAAAATAAGAAAAGAAATGGCTGACTTTGTATCACAAACTGGTTTGACTTCATCCTGTCTGTACCATTTATTTTTACTCTGTAGCATCTGCCAATGCTGATAAAACATTTATTGTGACATTCAGCTTCTCTTTGTTCTGCCACCTTTCTTCTTGCCCTGTTCTGAACAGCTGCGAGGTCTCATCTGTAATCCCTTGTTCTGCTTTCCTTGTTTACCTCTTCCTTCCTTCCTTCCTTCCTTCCTTCCTTCCTTCCTTCCTTCCTTCCTTCCTTCCTACCTTCCTTTCTTCCTTCCTTTGTTTCTTTCTCTTTATTTATTGTGAAAATACTGTACAGAGGGGTTACAGCTACATGAGCAAGGTAATGAGTACATTCCTTTATTGGGGGGGGGGGTCCGGTTGTGGGCCTGAACTCTGGGCCTGGGATCTGTCCCTCAGCTTTTCAGCTCAAGGCTAGCACTCTACCACTTGAGTCACAGAATCACTTCAGGCTTTTTTTTTTCTGCTTATGTGGTGCTGAAGAATCAAACCCAGGGCCTCATGCATGCAAGGCAAGTGCTCTACCACTGAGCCACCTTCCCAGCCCCAATGAGTACATTTCTTTTTTTTTATTTTTTATTTTATTTTTTTTTTGTGAACACACTGTACAGAGGGGTTACAATTACATGGGTAGGTTAATGCATACATTTCTTATCAAGCATTGCAGCCTCCTCCTTTGTTTACCCTTCACATCCCCTCCAAGCCTCCCCCCTCACCCCCCCACCCAATCCTCCCTGCCTCCCCCGCCCCCCGTACCAACATTGTAAAGCTCATTTTCGACATGACAACTTGTACTTCCCCAATGAGTACATTTCTTATGAAGCATTGTTGCCTCCTCTTTTGTTTTTCCCCTACCATCTCTTCCTTCCCACCTCCACAACTACATTCCCTCCCTGTTCCCCCAACCCCCAAATTGTAAAGTTCGTTTTTCAACGTAGTGTCTTGTACATCTCATTGTTACAATGGGCCAACCGCTATCCCTATCTAAATATTTTGCTTTTTCCCTTCCCCTCCCCAAATTATACTGATATCAAATACAGAAAAGAGGGGTTATACCATGGGGGAAGAACATACAAAGCAACAAAAACAATAAAAGAAAGGAAAAAAACACTCGTGTTCCTATCTTGGGATTCATTTCAGTTAACTTCATCTTATCTGGTCATATGTACATAGCTTTTGACCTTTTCTACTTGTCCCAAACATATAGTAGTTATTGCAAATAAGGGAAATAATGGGATTTATGTTTCTTTGGGCTTGGCTTACTTCACTTAATATAATTTTTTTTCAAGAAGCTACAGAGCTTCTGCATGGCAAAGGACATAGCTAGGAAGATCAATAGAAAGCCCACAAAGTGGGAGAAGATCTTCACTAGTCATACAATGGACAAGGGTCTACTATCTAAAATATACTTAGAACTCAAAAAATTAATCCCCCAGCAACAAATCCTCAAAGAAACAACTGCCCAATAAATAGGTGGGCTAAAGACTTAAAGAGGAACTTCTCTGAAGAGGAAATAAAAATGGCCAATAGACACATGAAGAAATGCTCAACTTCTCTAGCCATAAAAGAAATGCGAATCAAAACAACATTGTGATACCACCTCACGCCTGTTAGAATGGCTATAATCAAGAATTCTAATGAAAACAGATGCTGGAGGGAATGTGGACAGAAGGGAACACTACTGCATTGTTGGTGGGAGTGTAAACTTGTTAAACCACTTTGGAAAGTGGTATGGAGGTTCCTCAAAAGACTCCACATAGAGCTCTCCTAGGACCCAGCAATCCCACTTTTGGGCATCTACCCGAATGATCACAAACAAGACCATACTCAACAACTATCAACCAAGAATACTGTACCCAGCTAAACTCTCCTTCATAACTGAAGGCCAAATAAAAACCTTCCATAGCAAAGAAAAATTGAAACAAT
>NW_012267402.1:896833-897203 GCF_000151885.1 Dipodomys ordii | reverse complement strand
CTTTCAGACTGGATTCCCTGGTTTTGAGGTCATGCTATCAATGTCCATGATTCTCCAGCTTGTAGTCAGCCAGCCTGTTGTGGGTCTTCAGCCTTCATAGTGACCCGATTCCCCTAATAAATACCTCTTCTATATTTATATGCATCCTGTTGGTTCTCTCTGTGAAAAACCTTGATGACTTCAACTACTTCTCTTATTTCATAACAGAGTTGTTAATGAACTTCATTCATTTTTGTTAAACAGAGTTAAAACATATTACATAGACTTAAGGTAAGGATCAGCACAATTTATGTAATAATTAAAAACATTAGTTTCTTAGCTATATGTAATGAAGATGTTTTGTGTTTCTTATTTCCTTCCTTCCTTCCTT
>NW_012267402.1:851284-896553 GCF_000151885.1 Dipodomys ordii | reverse complement strand
CTTCCTTCCTTCCTTCCTTCCTTCCGTCCTTCCTTCCTTCCTTCCTTCCTTCCTTCCGTCCTTCCTTCCTTCCTTCTCTCTTTCTTTCTTCCATGTTCTCTTGGCTTGCTTGCCATGACTGGTGCTCTACCACTTGAAGTATTCCTACGGCCTAGCCTTTTGTGGGTGAATTAGAAATGAATTCTCTCAGACTTTCTGCTCTGGCTGGCTTTGAACTGCAATTTTCCAGGTCTCAGCCTCCTGGGTAGCTATGCTTGCTGGCATGATCCTCTGTTTTTAAAATTTAAAATAAGACAATTTAATACCAAGTATTAGCAGTGGTGGAAATGGAAATATAAATGGAAACATCTTTTTTTTTTAATTGTGAAAATATATCACAGAGGGGTTACAATTACATGAGCAAAGTAATGAGTACATTTCTTATCAAGCATTGTTGCCTCCTCCTTTGTTTCCTCTTCCCATCCCTTCCCATCTTTAAGTAAAATGAACCCCAAGATAGGGATACAAGTGGTTTTTTTCTTCCTTGCTATTGTTTCTACCATATTTATAAGGTACCGTGTGATTTTTTTGGTTGCTTTGTATGTTCCTCCCCCAGGGTATGTTCTTCCCCTCTGTTTTCACTGTATTTGAGGTTGGTATAATTTGGGGAGGGGAAGGGAAAAACAAAATGTTTAAATAGAGATACAGGTGGATCCATTGCAACAATGAGATGTACAAGAGGCTTTGTTGAAAAACGAACTTTACAATTTAGGTGGGGATGGGGAGGTGGGGAGTGTAGTTGAGGAGGTGGGAGGGATGGGATGGTAGGGGAAAAACAAAGGAGGAGGCCACAATGCTGGATAAGAATTGTACTCATTACCTTGCTGTAACCCCTCTATACAGTATTTTAACAATTAAAAATTTATTGAGATACCACCTCACCACAATTAGAATGGCTATAATCAAGAACTCTAATTAAACAACAGATGCTGGAGGGGATGTGGACAGAAGGGAACCTTACTGTATTGTTGGTGGGAGTGTAAACTTGTTCAACCACTTTGGAAAGTAGTATGGAGGTTCCCCAAAGACTCCACATAGAGCTCCCCTATGACCCAGGAATCCCACTTTTTGGGATCCCAAATTATCACAAATAAGACCATACTAAAGCTACCAGAACAACTATGTTTATAGAGATTAGCCAAATAAATTATGGAATATTACACAAAGAAATACAAGTCATGCTATCAAATAACAACACAATACAAAGCTATTTCAAGAGTATCTTCCTCATTGTGGTAATAAATTTAATTGTCCATGAGGTATTTCAGTATCTCATCACACCTAGCTACTTTGCCTGGAGAGTAGAATAAATTTAAATGTTTGATTTCCCGATACCTATTTTCCTCTAAGAGGAATTAACATGGGTACTAGTTTTTTAAAAGCCTTCACAGAATAATGTTAAATAAAGAAAAAATAAATTATCCAAGAATATATGTGTTATCATCACATATTTGTGAAAAAAATGCCCATTAGCACAATTAAACATAAAGCAGCTTAGATCATGTAGGGAAAAATATAGGCAACGAGCAAAAGAAAGACATTTAAATAGTAATAGAATATACTTGTGGGCTGTAGGGGTAATGGGTTCTGATATCTTCATTCTTGATTTATATTCCAATTTTTCTACAGAACAAAAGATTATGTACTTGTATGAGCATCTGTTTTCAGCATAGTTTGTTCCCCCATCAAGAAGTCTTTCACTTACTTTCTGTTAAACTTACCTTTATTTTATTGTGGAGAGCTTCCCTGCTTTTTATGCTCAAGCCATGTGGATAGAATGAATGAAATGTCTTAGCCAAGGATCTTGGAGTAGACCAAGCATATTGCATTTCCTAGCCATAAAATCAGAATATGAGCTAGTCATGGCCAGAGCTATAGATATCTGTAAGGCATACTTCGCTGTCATTAGACATTGGACATGTACCTGAGAGAAAGCAAGGTCAACAGCTGTTGCCTCCAGTTCAGAATGTGCAACTAGGAAAAAAACTAGGCTATGGCTCTAATGCCTAGAAGGGGATCCCTGGCCTTTCCTGTCCACATGACTCTGCACTTCTCAGTTACATGGACTAAATATTCCTTTCACTCAGAAGCTAGTTGGCCTATGCTTTTTTAGTCCCTTCTAACCAACATAATCCTGTAACATAATAGATGCTGTGCTTTCGTTTTATTCATTCCTTTGGTGGCAGTTTATCCTGTGAGTCATGATCCTTTGGTCATAAATCTCTGCGATAAATTATAAAGATTCATTTTGGGGAAAGATTTATTATACTGGAACTATTTTTCTCTTTCCATTTGTATTGAAATCAAAGAATGCATTCATTCTTATTAAGTAAGATACGTAAACATACAGTGATTCATTCTATCTCTAAAGCCCTCAAAATATATCTCAACTGAGAAAAGAAATATAACATGAAAACAAATTTTCTCTCTGTCCACAAACTCTTCACTCTGAAAGCTTCTGGAAAATGATGGAATTTTTTTATTTGTTCAGGTAGGGAAAATAGGTAAAGGTTGTTTGGTACAAAAGTGTTTCTCTCTCACTTCTCTATAACAGCATGGTAATGTAAGTCAAGGAGACTTCTAAAATATCACATGAAGAATTGACTTCCCATTGGAAGATAGTGGCAGGTGCTAGTGGCTCATGTGTATTCCTAGCTACTCAGAAGGCTGAGATCTGAGGATTGAGGTTCAAAGCCAGACTAAGCAGGAAAGTCCATGAGACTCTTATCTCCAATAAATTACCAAAAAAGCCTGGAAGTGGAGCTATAGCTCAAGTGGTAGAGCACTAGCTTTGCACAAAAGACACTCAGGGACAGAGCCCTAAGTTTAAACCCCAGGACCAGAACAAAAGAAAGAAAGAAAGAAAAAGAATTAACTTCAGTAATTTTCTCTAGCAAACAATAGTGAAGATTTTTTCCCCCACTTTGGCCCACAATACAGGACATCCTTAGAAAGATGACAGGAAGGACCCAGTTTAGTAAATGTATGTCCAACAGTGTTAAACTTAGGCAAACATGTAGAGCCAATGCATTGTTCTCTTATAAGCAATTTGTCTCTGGAATCCAAAAACCTCAATCTGATGATGTATGAGGTTAAGTCATGAAGGGAAGCCCCAATTGGACCAGTTCAAAATATCATAGATTGGTTTGATATTTATCACTTAGCTTGGAAAACCCCAGAGATAATTTTTAATGTCCATTGGAATGTTTTTACCTTGTACAGTTTCAATTCAACATGTCAGTTAATGAGAATACATCTTTTTTGTACTTCTTTATTGTAAAAATACTGTACAGAGGAGTCACAGTTATATGAACAAGATAATGAGTACATTTCATATAGAGAATTGTTGTTTACTCCTTTGTTTTTCCCCTACCATCCTTTCCCTCCCACCTCCCCCTTCCATTATTCTCCACCATATCTCCCAAACCCGTGTATCCCCTCAAGGTTCCTGGTTCCACTTTAACATATGTGCATTGAATATTATGACTGCATTGGCCTGGTCACTTGATATAATCTGAAATGTTCAATATTTCTTAGTAATGATCATATGACTCACTTTCTACCCTCCCTGGACACTTTCCTAGAGTAATTCAAACCTTTTGAAATTAATGAGCACTTCACACGCTGGAGTTATAAATGAGAGCACAAGAGGGGTGTAATAAGAACCAGGCTTACTGAGTTTTTCTTGATTGGGCTGAGCTAGAATCTGAATTGGCTTTTTAAACATAGTCCTTTGGATCCTAATGATCTTTTTTCATGTCAGACAATGCATCTCAGAGGCCTGCTCCCTGGTGAGACAAGAAGCAAGTCTAGGTTTGCAGCTGGTGCTCACGCATCTGTCTTCAGCTGGATTTGTTCTTCATACCACATGGGTACTACTGAAAATACAGTTTTCTCTCTGTTGCTCTCTTTTTGTTCAATTTTAACTGTGCTATAGATGGTAATGCTAATTAAGCAAGTGCTCTTCTCAAAACAATCTGGGACATGATACATATGAATAAATAAAAATTAAGCCAAACTGGGCTCAGTGCCAAGGAAAATTAGGTATAATCACTTGTAAACAACTAAAGGAGATTTTATATGCATTTGTGTAAATGTATTTATATGTATTTATATTATATATATGTGTGTGTATAATAATATAGAAAACAACTCAGTCAATATGTGAAATACTGAGTAAAGTTTTTAAAATATCAAAAATTTCAAGCTGAATCCTGGTAGTTCATGCCTGGAATCCTAGCTACTCAGAAGGCTAAGATCTGAGGATCAAGGTTCAAAGCTAGCAAAGACAGAAAAGCTCAAGAAAAGTGTGGTTCAAGTGGCAGAGTGCCATCCCTGAATAAAAAAGTTAAGCAAGAGTGTGAGGTCCTGAGGTCAAGCCCCAGTATTGACACCAAAAACATTTCTTTTCCTTTGACCTTATGGTGGTTCCATACACTTATGCCCATGTAAGACAACTCTATGCATAGGCAATACTTGGCATAGAATGGACAGTAGCATCTGTGAGTTCTGGTGTTGTGATGGAAATGTGACAATAATAATGGTATTAATGATGATTTCCCATATCATCTTCAATTTCTATTGGCATCACCCTAGTGTTTCAGTCCTACTATTTCATGTTCCACGTAGAACTGCCAAGTCCTTAGGTGATTTGTACAATCAGAAAATTTGAAAATATAAGGTACTTATGTTGTACTTTTCCAAGCTGCTGCAGAGACAGAAGCTTTGAATCAATCACAGCATCAGACCTTTTGACTATGAATACTTTTAATTTTAAAGTAAAAAAAGATGTGAATGAGAGTGGAGATATTCTGATTTTCTTTGAACACTGCGTAATGGTCTAATAAACAGAGGTCATATTGTTGGAAATTGACATCTGGAGTCCTTGATATTCAAGAATAGGTGAGAATTTGCCTTAAAACATTCAACTATTGAAGTTGTAGAGCAAGAACAGGTAGACTTACTGTCAGGAAGGATATTAAATCTGAAAAGAAAGAATATGAAGGATAACAGGAACAAACAGGAAAATTGCTTCAATTAAGAGCTTATAAATTTGGAGAGGTTAAATAATTTATTCCAAATAGTTAAAAAATATACTAAAGTTAGACTTGCTTTCTTGTATCAAATTTGGATACTGTAATTGTGATGGAAGAGTGACAGACATAATGCTGAAATGGACCATATAGGATGCAGCATTATGCTTCCCTTTTGAATCTATGACTCCCTCCACTATGCGTCTGGAAATTTAATAATTGTAGTTGTTAAAACAAGAGGACTATCTAAAGTCACCTTTGCAACATATGGAAATCATTCATATTTATATATTAATGATGTTGGAATAGTCTCTGATGTAAAAATAATTATTGGAAATCATTGGAAGCAAGTCAAGTCACTTTGGCCAAACCATTGTCCAATTTTAACTTAATATATATAGTTATTATACCTAGGGGTTTGGATCCAGGACACTGTGGGTATCAAAGATCTGAAGATGTTCAAGTCTATCATATAAAATGACACAGTGTTTGTATAGAACCTATGATATATATATATATATATGTATCTATATCTATATCTATTTGTTGGTCGTGGCCTGGGCACTGTTCCTCAGCTCTTCAATTCAAGGCTAGCACTCTACCACTTCAACCACAGTGCCACTTCCAGTTTTCTGAGTGGTTTATTGGAGATAAGAATCTCATGGACTTTCCTTCCTGCCCGGGCTGGCTTTGAGCCATGATCCTCAGATCGCAGCCTCCTGAGTAGCTAGGATTACAGGTATGAGCCACTGGTGCCTGGCTTCTTTTATATATTTTAAATTATGTCTAGAGGACTTGTGATAAATAATACAGTGTAAATGTTTTGTACACAGTTGCTATTCTGTATTATTTATGGAATGGTGATCTGCTCCATACTATGTTAGATCCTAAGTTGATTGAGTGAATAGATGTGAAACTTGTGGATAGATGCAAAGGGATGACTTCAGTATGTGCCAGGCACTGGCCACACCACATAATTACAGTAGGACTGAAGACACAATCACCTTCTAGGAATTTATGGTCCACAATGAAGATCTGTTGGACACATCAAAACAAATATGCTGAGTTTTACAAAAGTAGAATGTTAGTTTGGTGGAAAGAGCACACAGGAAAGGAAACTCCCTCTAACGTGTCAGGTAAGATGTCAAGTGGGGAAGTATGTTGAACTAGAAAACTAACAGGGGAGCAAATGCATTTAGTCAAAGGTAGAAGACAGTATCCTTGGTCAAAAACACAACATATGAAAGGCCTTTGAGGAAAGGGCCTACCTGGGTCACATAGAACATCTATGAAGAGACGAGAGAGTAGAGAGTAGAGGAGTGAAGAGTTGAGAGAATCTAGGCTAGTGCTGAGCAGGCTGGAGATGGTTATATGGGTTTAGAATTGTAATAGATTTGTAGGAAACCAGGAAATGGTCTTAAGAGGGATTTATGGATGGTTTAAGGAAACCTTTTAAAAGTAACCTAGTTTTAGTCTCAGCTCTGTATTTGTAGTTGACAATAATGACCTCTCTATACAAAATTGTGCTGCTTATAGACCCTTCCTAATCTGAATCAAATAGGAATAAGTCAGAGATGAATGAAATTGGTAATGCAAAGGAGAGAACATATTCCATGAGGATTACCACCCACTTGCCCACCTGCTCATGTGTTGTGATTACAGGTTCTCACAGAGACTGCTTATTATGTGGATGTACAGTAAGTGAAAAGTGTCTATTTTCTGTGATTGGTCCAGATGCAGGTGTCATTATAATTGCTGAGATTATTTGCATACTGGCTTTTAATGACACATTTAAAAATACTCATCCCATTTACTGACTTAGACAAACAATTTATTTTTACAATTTACTTTTACAAAAGGTCTATGTCATGGTGACCAAGCTCCTGTTTAGTTGAAACACATGACTCTAATTTTTACACCCTTCATCCTTCAAAAAATAAAACGGAAACAAATTCTAGCTATTTTAAAACCAGCTAACCAGAACACAAAACATGATGAAGAAAAAGAAATATTTTCATGGAGATACATGTCATTTTTGTCCATAAGAAACAGATAAACTAGTTTATAAGTCATATGCCTTGTGCTATGTCCAGCATTGTGACTTTCTAATTACAAGTTGTTAGGGTAAGCTAGGGATGTATTCAATATTATGTTGAAGCCCTCTTAACTAACACATAGCATCAAAAGTGAGAAAAATACCATATTCCATATGGACAGATGAAAACATTAACATTTCCTTCCCAATAGTCACTGGGGAATGAACCCACTGGCTTCTAATTAACCTATACTTTTTAGACTCAAAGTGGGGACTTTGATGACATAACAGCCTACCTCAGGCTGGGCAGCCTTCTAGCTTCAGTTCCTGAGGACTTGGAAGGTGTAATTCGGGTTGAGCTCCATAAATAAAGTTATCAAATAACATGGGCCCAGTATGAATAGTAGCTAGCCTAGGCAGGAAAGTCTATGAGATTCTGTTCTCCAGTTAATCACCCAAACACTGGAAGTGGAGCCATGACTACTCAAGTGGTAGAGCACTAGCATGGAGTACAAAAGCTCAGAGACTGAGACCAAACCCTGAGTTAAAAAACACAGAACTGGCAGACATACAATCAAATACAACCCCAAAGGCTCATAGAACATTTTTTCTGTTTTAAATACTTCAGTGAAATTAAACCTTTTTTTAAAGTATTAAAGGAAATGTACTATTTTCATTCCATGTGAGATACTAGTGGTAGGTTTACTCACTCACAAATATCCTTGTTTATAACATCAGGGATAAGACAATGGCAACATAAAATATCAGTTCATTTGAACTTTTACAGATGTCTGACTAATTTAAGATGGAGGCATAAAATTGGCTCCTTCTCTTTACAAAGCAAGATAAAGCTTGCGGAGGAAATTAAATACCAGATATAAAACAGATATTTAATCTCATCCAAAAGAATATGGTCTTTCCTTCACTGCAAAATAGCCACCTGTGAATATTCATTACCTAGAATCTCTCATTCAGATAATTGTTTCAAAGTACAAAACCAGGATTTTTCTTTCTTTTTTATAATAACATATGGCAAAGTATAATGTTTCTTGGTGGAAATTTCTTTCTAGTAGTTCTCGGGAAATCTATGTTTTTTAGAATCTGAAGTTTGGAAAAACAATGGAAAAATAAGCATTATATTGCAGAAACAGCAAAGAGAGTATTATTTCTCCCATGGGACTTAATGCTGTAACTTAATATTCAGATACTGGTTGGCCTAAATACCACCAAAAGGGGAATGAATGGTTCCCTCAGCTCCCAAATTTCTACATGAAATCACAAGCTCTTGAGGTTCCACAAGTTCTTGAGTTCCACAAGGAGAATTCACAAAAAGGAGAACTTCACAAGTCAGAAGTTTTACAAAGAGTTAATTTAGTCTAACAGGATAAAGTAGGGAGAAATAGAAAAAAATGAAGCATTTCCTGTTTACTGTGTAAGAATTGGGAATGAAGACTTAAAATATTGTCTCTTACCTGTGGCCTTTGGACTTTGTGTGCTGGGAAAATACTTAGAAAATGGTTTTGTGTGGGTGGACAGGTGGAGATGTTATCTAGGCCCATGGGAAACACAGAACTACATTCTTTGGAAACCAGTATTTAGACCACAACCCAAAGTCTACAAGTCCCATGTTAGGACTGGCCTAACTCATCACTATATACCAAATAACGGGATGTGTTGAAGAGCAGGGAAAGGGGACTTATTACATGGCAGACACCGGAAAACAGGACTTCAATAATTTTTAGACAACTCCAGGGGTACAGATGTCGGCTTTAGGTTAAATGGAGAGAACTGAGGATAGGTAGGTGCAAACCCAAGTTTTAGGTTAGCCTGGTTGGCCATTAGCTCAGTATTTGCATGGGGGCATGGCAGATGGTCTATAACTTTTGACTGTTCTGTTCTAGGTGATAAGACAATGGCATTGCCTGTCTGAGGGGCAGTTTAACTTTTGTCACAAGATGCTTATCCTTGAATCCTGTCTTTCCTGGAGACCAAAGTGGTTGTAAAGTGACTGTAGGAGGGAATGCCTGAGATTAAGGAGCACAAATGCAAAATTGGTGAGGAGGAGAAGTGTCCAGCTTTTAATTATTTCACAAGCCCAGCAAAAGCACTTTTGAAGTTGTCTCTTACGCTTCCTTCCCCTAGAAAATTATCTTCCATTTCCCTATCTCTTTGCCTGCCATAAAGAGTCACAACTTTTACTATCCTAAGGGAGAAGGCACATCCAAATAGTCCCCTTTCTGTCATGCAGTCTTATAACCTAACATCCGAAAGTAAAGGTGGTACAAGGGGAGCTATTTGCTTTCTCCTAGTTTGACTTCCTAGTTCCAATATGTGACTGGTCTCTTTAATATTTATCTCTTCGCTGTCTATCCTACCTTATAAAAATTCAGCTGATACAGGGTCCAGGTCAATGTGTTGGGAATGAGATTGAGAAAAGCAACCATTCTGTCTGTGATCAGTTAGTTTTGCTCACAGTTCTCCAAGCAGATCTGCTTCTGGTGTCAGTCTCGCAAATATAAGCCTTAATGATAAGTTTCTGTACCTAAGTGTATTTTACATTGTGGATGATGCTCCAAAAATGATGGATTGAAAGCAAAATAGGTCCTTCACTAGGAATTTCAAGTCCTGATTCTGTAGAGTACTATTAACCTTGCTAAGGGCACAGATTTTATTTTATTCAAATGTTACTGTTTGCTGGTGTTTCTCAGTCTTTGAACACTCAGGGATAGGCAATAGTTATTTAATAGATAAAAGAGCACAGGGACTGCCATGGAATATTGAATAAAGATAAAATCAGAAGCTGATTTAAAATCTGAATGAGCTGGAGTAGTATAATTTTTGATGGTAAAGCCAAAAGCAGAGCAAACAGATGAAGATAATTGAAATCTTTGAAAAGGCATAAATAAAACAAAGGAAAACAAAAGACCTTACGTTGTGCTAGAATGTATCACAAAACAAGGTCAAAACTATCAGACAGAAAAATTAGTGTTTCGTCTTAATATTTCAAGAATAAGACTATAAATATTAAATATACTTGGTGTTAGCTTTTGATACAAAGTGCTTTTGATTAACATTTGTTTTGTATTCATATCCCTTTCTTGTAATAGTTTCTAAATGGTCTCTAAGGTACAGATGCTTTTTTTCATGGGAGGAAGGATGAGGTGGCCTTCAGCTTCCCAGTTTCCCTGCAGTAACCCAGGTAATTGAGATTTACGTGTGAAAAGCATTTCAGGATGTCTCACAAAAAGTAGAGTCTCATAGTTTTAACATGGACTTATTTTAGAATAAATCCTAATAGGATAAGGTAGGGAGAAATAGAGAGAGTTCCTCTAGTCTCCATACAGGAATTGGTAGTTAAAAACTCAAAATTACATCTATTTGCTGCCTTTTATATTTTCTGAGTTGAGGGAACCTATATCTAGCGTCATTAAACTATTAGCTAATGGTTCTGGGTAAATGAGATGGGTACCGTATACTAAAATATATCTGGTTTATCTAAACCATAGTGACAAAAGGTGAGTTTAGAGATTTCTTTTCTCAGATATACTTCTCATTTTTATGTCTCTTCCCATTTATGGAGCATTTCAGTTCTTAACATTTTCTTTTCTATTGTCAAGATGATGTCCAGAGGGGTTACAGTTACATAAGTGCTTTTCTTGCCAAACTCGTTAACCCTTCTTTCATTTTTCTCCCACTTTCCCTTCCTCCCCAATTCCCTCTCCCCAAGTTGTATGGATTATTTCCAACATGTCTTATGAATAGTGCTGTTGCATTGGTTCCATTCAAATGGACACTTAGTCCACTTGTTTATTTCATTTAAAATTGTGTCTGTTCCATATTACTTGGGATGTGGGATTGAACTAAAAAAAAGTCACCCCTTGCCCTGAGGGAAAGGGCAGGTAATAAATACTAACAAGCAAGTGTGAGATAAATGCTTCCTACTCTATTTTGGAAAATGTAACTGCTAAGCTCATCCATTTGTTGTCCACCCACACTTGAAGTAAGTAAATGTCATCAGGAAAGATCATGTGTGTAAATATATTAAAAGCCTTAATAGGTCCAAAGTGCATTTCTGAAACTACATATATACACACAGAGTTCTCAAGGTACAAATTGGAAATTGTCTGAGGCAAATTGGTTGTTCTATGATCTGGAAAAAGCTGGTGATAGATAATTATTACAATAAATTTCTCTCTCCTCTTTCTCTCTTTTGCCTCCTTTTCCTCCTTTTTCTGCATGCTTTTATTTATTTTTATTGTGAAAATACTGTACAGAGGGGTTACAATTACATGGGCAAGAAAATAAGTACATTTCTTATCAAGCATTGTAGCCTCCTCCTTTGTTTCCCCTTCCCATCCTTTCCTGCATGTTTTTAATATAGACCGATCTTTTTTTTTTTTTTTTTTTCAGTCGTGGGGCTTGAACTGTGGGCTTGGACGCTGTCCCTATGCTCCTCAGCTCAAGGTGAGCACTCTACTGCTTGAGCCACAGCACCACTTCCGGTATTCTAGTGGTTTATTGGAGATAAGAGTCTCATGGACTTTGCTGCCCAAGGCTGGCTTTGAACCACGATCCTCAGATCTCAACCTCCTGAGTAGCTAGTATTACAGGCGTGAGCCACCAACGCCTGGCTAGACTGGTCATTTCTAATTGTAAAATTAAAAATATGCATGCTCCGAAATCTGATACTTTTAGGTCGGAAACTTCCACACCTGACCTCAAAATATATGTACTCTAAAATATTATATAAAATTAGTTTCAGGCAATGTGTATAAGATGTTTATGAAACATTAATGGATAGCGAGCTTAGAGTCCATCCCCAAAATACAGCTTTGTGAATATATACACAGTCCAAAATTTTAAAAAATTAAAAAATAAACACCGTTGGTCCCAAGCATTTTGGATTACATTCTGTCAACTCAGCATGTGATTTGTTTAATTTGGTAGTTCCTTTTCTTTTTTTTTGGTAGTTTCTTGTTATGAAGTCTGTAGTGTGTGTTCTACTTTATATAAAGTGTGGAAATTACTGTATCCTAGCCATCTCATTCTAATCAAAGTAAAAAATATGTTACTTTTCTCATATTTTGATGTCATGGAAAAGTATCTTCATATTTTATTTCAATCTTACTCACTTTGGGAACATTATGGCTTTAATCAGAGTTGTTAAAACAAAATTTTATGTAACTGTTTTATCTTTCCCATATTTTTCTCATTTAGCATTCAGTTTTAAGTACTCTATTAGGTGATAATAAGCCCTGAACAATTCTGAGATTTGACATTTGAAAAGTCACAGGTCCTATCACTATTTCTTACCTCTTATCTTTGGTGTCATGACCTGTTGATGCGGTTGCTCATGTCTATAATTCTAGCAACTTAGGAAGTGGAGATCTAAAGATCACAGTTAGAAGTCAGCCTAGGCAGACAAATCTAAATTCTTACCTCTAAGTAATCTATAAAAAGCTAGACCTGGAGGTATGGCTCAAGAGGTAGAGAACCAGCTGTGAGCAAAAAGGTCAAGGGAGAAACATGAGGATGCCCTAAATTCAAGCCTCAATACCTGCATACACACACACACACACACATGCATTCATGCATGCACACACACACACACACACACACACACAAATATCTATTGTTTTGATGGCTTTGAAGTATCTAGTGACTGATTTCTTATTTCAGGGGCTTATTGAAGTCTCTTGCTTCATTGTAAGTTCTAGATTGTATTGGAAAGAGTCTTTAACCCAAACTTAGTTTGAACTTTGATAAGAAATTTTCCTATGGGTGATATTGTACTCAAGAAAACATGTCCACCTGGTGCTGATGGCTCACACCTGTAATCTTAGCTACTCAGGAGGTTGACATCTTTGTATTACAGTTTGAATCCAACCTGGGCAGGAAAGTCTATTAGACTCTTATCTCCAATCAACTATCAAAAAGTCACAAGTAGAGCTGTGGCTTAAGCAGTAGAGAGCCAGCCTTGAGGGAAAAGCCTCAAGGACAGCACCTATTTTGCTTCCATTTTAATTGTGTAAAAAGAAAAAAAAAGATGTGACTTCTCCATTTTGCATTCACATTTCACTTTGCACTTAACAAATGTTTATCAGAAACCTACTAAGTACATGTTATAGTCTAGATCCAGTGTTCCTCCTTTAGACCCCAGCCTGTGGTGCTTCTGGGAGACTGTGTAGCCTTTAGGAAATGGGATCTTCTGGTCACTGGAAAATGTGGGACCCTGCTGTCTTTCTCTGTTTGGCTTCTTGGCATGAAACAGGCATCCTTGCTTTGTCCTCTGCTCCCACCATGAGGTGCTGCTTTACCACAGGCCCAAAAGCAATTGTTTTACCTAACAATGGACTGAAACCTCTCAAATTATGAGCCCAAACAATCTATTTGTCCTTATAACTGGGATTATCCAATTATTTGATACAATAACAGAAAGTGGATTCCCTCAGTATAAAAGTACTCTGACTGTGGCAGTCAACAAGGGAAAGAAAAATGGCACTTGAAGTTCATACCTAGTAGAGAAAATGAATGATGAATAACACAATAACTAAAATAAATACTATGTTAGAATGAGAGTGCTGAGGAGGAAAAAAAATAAAGTAGGAATAGAGGGTAGAAGTTTGGGGGTTTTCGGTTAAAATTTCACTTAGACTTCACTCTCAGGATAGTTATAAGGCTACCAAGGGGGAATAACATGGGAAGAACTTGGATGCATGTGCATGCAGGGCTAAGGTAATGGTGAAAGGCAAGGGACAGTGCAGTGGCTGAGGTCAGAGAGAAGATGAAAGTGGGATGAGAGCAAAATTGTCTTGAAAGCTTTAGTCAGGCATTTGGCATTTTATCTAAACTGGGATCCACTGAATGAAATAGAAGGTAGGAGTTAAATGATCTGATTTATGGCTCTTTTTTATGATCACTCTGGCGAGTTCATGAGAAGTAGCCGAGGAAGCCAGATAAACTTGAGGCAAAAAGGAAAGAAGGTTGAAACTGTCTTCTAGTTATACCCTAGGAGATATCCATGAGAAGTTGGTACTTCTTGGCACCTTTCATGACCATTTCTCCTTGGGGGCAATTAGAGGGTTTGTTTGTGGTTGGGTAACAAGACTCTGAGCCAGTTTGACCCAAATAGTGGCATCTGTGCAGTGGAAATATATGAGTCCTCAGTCTGACCTTTGCTTAACATAATCCTACTTAAGGCTTCATGTATATGGATTGCATCTCATGCTTATACTTAAAATGATAGGAAGACAACCTTATACATGTGCAGATTTTATCCAAAACTCTGTGTAGTTATGATCCTTCATCTTCCTAAGATCAGCACACTAGTCTTATCATGAATTCATCCCACAATCCCTGAATCCTAGAACAATGAATTTAAAATATTATTGTAAAGGTGATGTACAGAGGGGTTACAGTCAGGCAATGAGTACATTTTCTTTTGAAAAGCGTCACTCCTCCCTCATTCTCTCCTAGTTTTTCCCTTCCTGACTCCCCCACCCCAAGTTGTATAGTTTATTTCCAACACAGTGTCTAATGGTTTTCACTACTGAATTGGTTTACCTTTTGTCCCAGTGTTTCTGTGCTTCCCACTCTCCTCCCTAAATCAGATAAATTTAATATAAGACAAAGGGTACAGAAATAAAAATAGTGACAAAAGGGAAGAAAACAGAAGAACAAAAGAACTACAAACAGCAAAATTAAAAAAGAAAAACCTCTTGCTTCCATTTCTTGGGGTTCATTTTATATGATCTTATGCACATAGCTATTGAGCCCTTGTGATCCTCTCCTAAGAATATCCTCCTCTGTTCTCACTGTGGGAATGTTTAAATTGCTGTTTAATTAATCATGTCCAGATGTATTTGTCTTTTACTATCTATTGGGTTTACTAGCATACTTTTAGGTACATTCTAATTATTATAAATGATGGAGACCATGGAGCCTATGTTTCTTTGGGTCTGGCTTACTTTGCTATAGCTATAATTAATCATTCTTTCTGAGGGAAGCATAGAATTTCATTTTGTATGTATGCCATATTTTCTTGATCCATTCATGCACTGAGGGGCATCTAGGTTGATTTTATATCTAGGTTATGGTAAACAATGCTACAATGAATATGGCTGTGCTGGTGGCTTTAGTGTAGCCTGGTTTATCAATTGGATAGATGCTCAGGAGTGGGATTTCTGGGAAGCTCTAGTCTTTTGAGGAATCTCAAGGGCTTCAAATCTAAAATATACTCAGAGCTCAAAGAACTAGACATCCCCATAACAAATTACCAAAGACACAACAACTCAATTAATAAATTGGCTAAAGACTTAAAGAGAGACTTCTCTGAAGAAGAAATAAGAATGGCCAATATTCACATGAAGAGATGTTTGACATCTCTGGCCATAAAAGAAATGAAAATCAAAACAACATTGAGATTCTACCTCACCGCAGTTAGAATGGCCATTATCAAGAAAACTAACAATAACAGATGCCAGATGTACTTTCTATTAGGCTCCTTGCTTTGCCACTTTACTTTGTGTGTGTGTGTGTGTGTGTGTGTGTGTGTGTGTGTGTGTGTGTGTGTGTTAATTCAGTTCTTCATTCAGGATGCCAATTTTGGGATCCTAAACCTAGTGTTGGTGGCTCATGCCTGTAATTCTAGTTACTTAGGAGGCTGCTATCTGCGAATTTCAGCTCAAAGATAGTCTGGGCAGTAACATCTATGAGATTTGGAGATTAATTTCCCATTAATCACCAAAATAAAGCTGGAAGTGGAGATGTGGCTTAAGTGGTAGAGAGTCAGTCTGAGTTAATAAAATTAAGGAACAGCACCCAGGCTCTAGGTTCACATCCCAGTACCACCCCGTGTGTGTACGCACGCACATACACACACACACACACACACACACACACACACACAATGATAAAGGTTGTAGTAGGAAAAGGTCATGTCCTTGGTACAATACAAGGTCAGAGCATGTGAGGTTTTCTGATGGATCTGGTGCAGAGTATGTGGCAATGAGAAGAATCAATGATTTAAAGGTTTTGTTTTGGTTTTGTTTGGTGGTAGTGGGGTTTGAACTCTGCACCTGGATCAAGAGCTTTACCACTTGCGCCACATCCTCACCCTGGTTCACAATTTTTGATCTATTCAAATGAAAATCTGCCATTAAAATACATTGCTAATGCAAAGAATGAATGTTTAGAATGGTAACCCTTTGGGTCTCAGGTCAAGTTCAAGGTGTTTGACAGACAATTAAGTTAAAGTCCTTGTGGAGAAGTTTGAGCAGGGAATACATATGTGAGAATCCCTTCAGGGTTAGTCTTTCATAACAAAATGTACAGAGTTAGATGGGTGGTCTTAACAACAGGAATTAATTTTCTCAGGCTGAAAGATGGGGATGAACCTATCAGCGGAGATTGTTTCTTCTCTCCTTGTCTGGTAAATGCTTACCTTCTCTTGTGTCTCATGACCATATTTTACCATAATTATTCTTTGGAAGAACCTGCCTCCAAATACAATCACATTCTGAGGCACTGGGATGTCAACATGTGAATTTAGGGGGAAACATAATTCAGCTTGAATATCAACGTATGTGGTTTGTAACACATGAGTGTGGGTGAGACAGAGTATAGCAAAGGGAGAAGGATAGTCTGGAAGCCCTGTCATTCTTAGAGATTGGAGGCAACAGCAAAGAGGATTGAAAGTAAGTGAAGGGATATGCAGGAGGACCATCAGGAGAGATGAGGTAACCTGTAAGGCAGGCAGGACAGGCTCCAAGGCAGTCATTGACAGAAGCTTTTCTGTCAATGGTTGGTGAGAAGAGAGATAAAAACTCATTATGCTAATATTAACAACACCACCAGTAGCAAATAACGTGAAAAAAGTCAATGAGAGCATCTAGAATTGAGCGTCTACTCTAAACTAGGTCCTGGACTGACTCATTTTTTCCCTCAGATTCTGTAAGATGAGTCATTCTATCCTGCGTTGTAAAGTCCAGAGAGATTAAATGACTCACCTTGTTTGGAAAAGGTATGTAAGTTGCAGGGCTTCCTGCTTAAAAATGAAAAATTTCCACATACTAGTGGCATAGACTAAGTTGTCTCCATAGGATCCTCTTAGTGTGGCTGTTATATACAGGTCAACTTTGACAAAGCAGGGCCAGTCAATGATCTCGTCAATCAGGATAGGTGCAGTTATGGCCAAAAACTGTCCTAATCTACTTTATTGCTTATTTTTGTGCTGGTATTGGGGCTTGAACTCAAGGTCTCATGCTTATCTTTGCTTGTAGGTGCTCTACCACTTGAGCTACACCTCTACTTCTGGCATTTTCCTGGTTAATTGGAGATAAGCGTCTCTCTGATGGGGAGGGAAGGGATGGTAGGGGAAAAACAAAGAAGAGGGTAACAAAGCTAGATAGGAAATGTACTCATTACCTTATTCATGTAACTATAACACCTCTGTACAGTATCTTTACAATAAAATTATATTTAAAACAAAATCAATTCATAAAGAGTTTGATTTGTCAGAGAAATAAGCTTTAAAGAGGGATACTCAGATCTCAGTCTCCTGAGTAACTAAGTTCAGAGGCATGAGTCACTAGCATGCTTGAATCATCTTTTTCTATAACTATGGTGTGCTTCAAACTTTGCCCACAGTTTTACCTGACAGAACCTTAAGAGGTTATCTCCTGGGTCCTGGGACTCTACAATTGACATGTTAAAACACAAGCCCTCTTCTGGCTAAACCCAAACACTTGAGAAAATCATCTCTGCCAGGGAATGTAGAGAGCTGGGAAGACTGCCTAATGGGAGCCGTTCAATTGAAAAATGAATGAAGAACTCTGTGACTTCCAGCTGGGACCATGAATTCCATGCTGCTTTGCATAGACCAAGAATATGAGAAATGTCAGCTTCTATCCAAGTTTGATGTTTATTTGAGTTGACGCTGTGGACTATGGGTGCTAATTTTGAACCCTTCTTAATGTTTATTGCTGGCGTGCCTTTCAAAGCTTCAGCTAGACATTCCACCTGTGAAAGGCATTGATGGATTGACGTAAAACTCAACATTAGGAATAGTGGAATTAAAAGCCCTTGTCTCACACCTGCATTTATGTAGGTTCATATTCACAAGAAATCATTTTTTAGTCTTTTTTCCCCCTTTTTTCCTTGGGGGTAGGGGCAGTCTTTCTGTGAAGCACCACTGTGCCACTGTGACAGCATTTGAAATTAGTTTTATCACAGCCATCAGATTTGTGATTAGCTCTGCTTCTTGAACACCTGGTCTGACTTTGGGAATTACTTGCCATCTGGTCATATTCTGAGTAATTATAACAACTTAATGGCAGGATAAAATATTGTTTGTTAAGAGACTTGATAGTTTTTTCAAAGGGTTAGGTAGCATCAAATGAAGCTCTGTCATTACCTTAATAAATGCACTCCCTTTATAGACTTGTAATATGTCACTTTTGAGGACAGACTTGGGGGATTTCTTGGTGTCAGTATCTACACAGTGTGTTATTGAGAGCTGGGATGGTCACTTCTCATACTCTCTCATCCCCTGCTGCGTTAGTGATTCTCATAGCATATTCACACAGGAATTATCATGTGAATCCTGTCACAGAAGCAAATGTTAGACCACCCCAGGTTCCCCCATTCATTATTAGTATCATCTGCTCCCCTAGAATGTTCTATCTTTTCAGGATGAAGATATACACTTGCTTGGAAGAGCAAGAGGAGAAAGGAAGGATGAACTGAATTTCACTGTGGATTTTCACCTTGACACTTGTTTGGCCTGCTGTGCTTCTGATCTTGACCTAGAGCTGGACCAGCCAACTGACTGACTGGCTCTAGTGACCAGACTAGTTCATGGCCAGATAGTGTTTCTATGTTTTCTCATTGATAAAACAGGGGTGATAATAGAAGTTACCTTGTGGAGGTATGACAAGAATTTATGAGATTGGGTGGGATCTATTAAGTCCTTGGAACAGTGCCTGGCTCATAATTCCAGGTAAGTGTTATTACATATACATGACTATGAAAGATCACACATGAATGAAACGTGGAAATAAGCAGCCATTCTTTCCAGAATTGGGTAAGATCTTGTAAGTTGTCTATATGGATGGCTGTAGAACAAAAGCAACTTGTATTCTAAATGTTCCCCAGCCCTCCAGCCTTCTGACATCAGCCTTCCTTTGACTATTCCCATGGGTTTTGAGCATGTCTATTTAACATAGGGAGGCAGTGGTAGTTAGGCTCAATTACTGCTTACTGTCACATGCTTTGATACTCTTGCCCTACCTTTTCATGTTTACTGTCTTGGTTTCTTTTTGCATTCACCGATTTGCATTCATTCATTTGGAAAATATCCACTGAATATGACAATAGGTGCTATAGATAGAGAGGTGAGCCAAGTAGAAAAGAACATGTACATAAATAAAGATAGCCAGCTAATTCTAAGTGGTATAGTGTGCCTTGACAGGCTGACACTGCAGGAGAGACCGGCCTGGAAGGACTCTTTGAATAGGCTGGCTCTGGGGGTAAGTTGACATTGTAGGATAGACCTGGATGATGGAAGGGCCCAGTAAATAGCAGAAGTCCTGAGGAGAGGTTGCTGTTTGTGAGGCTGAGAGGCCAGGAACTGGTGAAGGAAAGCAGAAGTCAGGGAGGGATGTGGGGAGCGGAGCATGGACAGCCACATTGGCTGTTCCTCTGGAGACTTCACATTTTCCCATAGTCCCTGCGCCTCAGGCTATTGTGGTAGCAGACTTTGAGATGGTAGGTAGAGTATAAAATGGAATCTGGTAAAATCTACAGAGAAATACTTGCTGTGGAAAACTAGCGTTATTGTTGCTCTAGAAAATTCTCCGTTCTTCCTCACTTAGCATTTCCCTAGCTTCTTCCTCTCCCACCTCCAATTTCCTGTATGTCACTGTCTTTATCTCCTCCTTTCTCTTGTCTATCCTTAAGTAACCCTCCTGTGATTCTCACCTCCCTACTTCCTCCTTATAAAAGTTGTTTAGTGCTCTTCTGTCCACTCCCAAGAGTACATTCTGCATTGCTTGGCATGTCTAAAACATAAATCCTCTGCTAAATAAAGACTCATCCACGCATAGCAGTGTATAGTAGCTAAGTGAAATTTAAAATTTTTAGGTTTAACATTGTAAAATAGACAGATCCGAATCTTCTAATCCTGCTTCTGTCAGCAGAACTGAAAACTAGATTTCCCAGTTACTGGACCAGGCACAGAGAGACAAGCTTTTATGTTTGCTTTCTCTTGGATTTCTATTAAAACCAGACACATAGGGCTACCACGGTCAGAATTTTACCAGTAGCAAGATGAAACAAGCTGATTATTTTTTGAAAGCTCCCCCTCTAACAGGACTTTGTAAAGGATAGGCTACTCTGAGAAAAGCCCTTCGCTTCTTGAAGTACTCAGGATAACATGCTTACAAACTAACTAAATGAAACAAATGCAAAGTCCAGCAGATTAATTGGATAGCAGCCTTTGAGGGCAAATGACACAACTGAGATGGTGTTAGGGTCCAGTCACTTTGTTTTGCTTGAGAAATTGAGGACTTTATTTCCAGGGCCCAGGTGAGCTACATAAAGTAGAGGGTTTTTGTTTGTTTGTTTTGGCCTGGGATCAGGTGCAGTTTCATCCCAGATCCCCTAAAACAGGGATATCACTGCTCCCAAACTGGCACTTGTATCCCTTGAGGCAGGCCTCTTTTCCTCCGTGCAGACAGGGATCCTAGGACAAGTCTACGTTGTCAGGTTTTGCTTGCAAGATAACTATGAGCCCTGACACCTCTCCCTGAACTCAAGTTTCCTTGTATTCCCCAGACTCTCACTTCTCCATGTTTCCCTATCAAGTACTGCCATTTCATATTGCAGTCTGAGCTCCAGGAACTCTTGTGAAAACAATTCTTTATGTATTATGTGGAAACCAAAGATGTATTATTTCAGCAAGCCACAAGTCTGAAACATATTTTAAGCAAGGCACACTTACAAGCCAGGTCTTTGTATCTTTCTGAGAAGCCTTGTGGGTCCTCTGAATGAATGACGCCCACTTCAGAGCTGGCTTCAGTTTTATGAAGAAAATCAAGCAGGACACTTGGCCGACTGTCTGGAAAATGATACGATGTGCTTAACATTAGGAGGGGAAATTCCTCGTCATGGCTAGCAGCCAACTTAGGACCCCATTTCTATATTAGCATTCCTCTAAATATTACTGGGAACTACACAGAACCACACATCAGAATGTCAATCAGTGCAGTGTTTTGAGGAAAATGAATGCTATAAGTGACATTAGCTAAAATAGGTGACCTATTCACCAGTCAGCTCAACACAGCTCTCTTTGAGTGAATGTCATATTTGACATTAGTTGTATGCCCCAGACTTTTATACAGGGAACAGCAAGTCCAGTAGGTGGTGAGCACGTTGAACAGTGCCAAGGGGCGCATGAGTTGAAGCTCTGATTGGCTGCCAGGCACATCCACCTTGCAACTAAAACCTGGTCCAAGTGGTGAAGCCTGTGCAGATTGTGGGCCAGGAGGCAGTGAGTACCAATGGAATCCATCCCTTTTATAATCATATTGCACTGGAATAGAATCTTCTAAGTTTTCATTCTTTCCTGCTCTTCCTTGCTCTCTCTTTTTCTCTCCCTCTCTCTGTCTGTCCATCTACTAGTACTGAGATTTGGGACCTTGGCTTTTTTGCTCAAGGCTAGGGTTTAACCACAACCCTCAGATCTCAGGCTCTGGAGTAGATAGGATTATAGGCATGAGCCACCGTACCTAGCCTCTCGAAGTTAGCAACTGAAGACACCCCCTCAGCCATCAGCCAGATGTATTTAACATAAATACTTGCTGCATTTATATAATTTTTACATTAGCAAGTGCTTTCCAGGGTAAGCTTTATTTTCATAATAATAAAACCAGCATTTCACTTTTTGTGATATCCATTTTGACAAGGCAACCCTGAACTGACGTGAGACAGACAGATTAGAAGAGAATTCCTAATACAGAAGACCAAAGCGGGTGTTAATAAAAACCCATTTTGATAGAAAAAAATACCAGAACCTTAAAATGTAACCTTAAAATCCAGAATCAAAAAGATATAAAAATGAGATGTAAACACATCAGGAGTTTCTTCAAAGGATTCTAAGAAATCACATTTTATGTTCAACCTTTCTTTATTTCTTATCAAGCATTGTTGCCTTTTCTTTTGTTTCCCCTTCCCATCCTTTCCCATCCCCCCCCACCAAAGTTGTAAAGTTCGACATAATGGCTTGTACATCTCATTGTTGCAATGGGTCCGCCTGTATCCCTATTTGAACAATTTGTTTTTTTCCCTTCCTCTCTGAAGAGAAAAGAAGGATGGCCAATAGACACATGAAAAAATGCTCAACCTCTCTGGCCATAAAAGAAATGCAAATCAAAACAACATTGAGATACTACTTCACCCCAGTTAGAATGGCTATAATCAAGAACTCTAATAACAACAGATGCTGGAGGGGATGTGGACAGAAGGGAACCTTACTTCATTGTTGGTGTTCAACCACTTTGGAAAGTAGTATGGAGGTTCCTCAAAAGACTCCACATAGAGCTCCCCTATGACCCAGCAATCCCACTTTTGGGCATTTACCCAAATGATCACAAACAAGACCACACTAAAGCTACCAGCACAACTATGTTTATTGCAGCATTATTTACCATAAGTAAGATATGGAACCAACCCAGATGCTTCTCAGTAGATGAATGGATCAAGAAAATGTGGTATATATACACAATGGAATTCTATGCCTCCATCAGAAAGAATGACATTGCCCCATTTGTTAGGACATGGAAAGACTTGGAAAAAATTATATTAAGTGAAGTAAGCAGTCTTTCTTACCAAATGTCACAAAGTGGAGTCACTTGGCAGGTTCCAAGTCGATATCAACAAACTTTTATGTTATAATTTCCCAAAGCAAATCTCTGAATTACAACTTCCCTGATTAGAAGCACCAATGGTAGCCATTAATATGACCATCCAGCCATCCATAGACCACCAGAGTATGTAGGTGTCCATCTCTCAGCTGGATGGAACCTACAGCTCTCCTGTGAACAGTCTGTCAGAGCAGCTGGTGTGAAACCACACATTCAGAGCCCACAGGGACAGCCATTCTGTATATGTTATCTTTTTCATAGATTATGTATATGTGACATTATCAAACAAAGTTTGCACACAGGTGCCACTGTTAGCAAAGTTTCTATGCAGAGTATTGCAGCTTGTAATGCTTAAGTTAATGTCTGAGTTCATGGGCCTGGCAAGTATCCCTTTGGAAATAGCACTATACCAAACAAACCAGTCTCAGCAATTGTCTCTGTGAACTCTAGACTTTAGGAATGATTGCAAGAAATGAATCTCGAGTGTTATAAATGTCAATAGGGAGTTTTCCTGTTTGCAGAAAATTTCCATTTTTTTTTCTAGCATAGAGTGTTCCCAGCACAGGGTGAAGACAATATAATTAGTAAAATGTTGCAATACAAATACAACTATGAAGATACTTTTGTTTGTAGGCAATAATGGCTGCTTGATAACCTTGTCATTAGTTCAGGAAGTAGACACAGTATATAAGGCCATATATTCCAAGGCAGTCACCTGTTTAAGTCCTGGGTTTGCTCTTTACAGGAGAGATGTAATTGGCCATTTTCTGAATGTCATTCTGCTTTTATTTCTTTATGGAGAAAAACAAGGAGAATAATCACATTTCTCTCCTATAGTACCGATGCTCTTTGGATGAGGTAACATATATTAGCACAGTGCCAGAACATAATAAGGATTCAGTAAGTGTTGACCTTTATTATTTTGCTCTCTCTCTCTCTCTCTCTCTCTCTCTCTCTGTATGTGCGAGCACACCTAGACTGAGGCTTGAACTCAGAGCTTCATGGACTTTTTTTTTGGCCTGGGCTGATTTTGAAACACAATCCTCAGATTTGAGTCTCTTGAGTCTCTAGGATTACAGGCATGATTCACCAGCACTTAGATTTCCTTTTATTTTATCATGGGGTGGAAGTGTGCTGCCCCTGTGAGACCCCAGCCACTCATAATTACTTTGGTTGTTGTATCTATGTGTGCAGGCTCCACTCTACAGACATCAGAGATGGGCTTTAGTTGACTTATATATAGTAATGGTGTAAAATAGAGCAGGAAGGATATTGCTGGTGATAATGATGGCAATTAAAATCACAGGTGATGTGCTAACTAGGTGCAGTGCTGTTAGAGCCACCCAGACAGGGTGGGGGGGGTGGATGAGTATGGAAGGCAGTGAGGAAGATTTATCCTTTGAAGGATATAGGAAAGAAATACTTAGAAAAGAAAATTAGTGTAAATCTTGGCAATGGCAATTTATAATTCCCATGATTTGCACTTTCTCCTTCCCACTGACACCTTCAACATCACCCACTGTGCTAATAACTAATGATGGGTTTTCATGATGATGAAAAGATAATAGGAGGTAGAAAATGTAGCAATTAGGAACCCAAGGCTCTATGTTTGAAAAATCCAAATTCAAGTCATAAATACACCACTTACACTATATGCACTTTGGGCAAATTGATGTGGCTCTTATTAGCTTGTCCCCTGTTCATGGGAGGCAGCTTCTAAAATCTGGAAACATCATGAAGAAGAAGAATGTCTTTGTTATTACTACAAACTTTGGATTTTTCTTTTTGGCTAAGGAACTGGTGAGATGATTTAAGATGGAGACTGTGTCCAGGGTTTAGTCAATCATGCATACATGGTAAGAATCCAGTAACATATCTGAATATCATGGCTTGGATGAATTTTCCTAGTGGATATAGACTTTCGGCACATAGTTAACCATCAGTGTCTTACCAGGAAAACACTTCTTGGCTACTCAGGAATAAGACACTATGACTCCCAATCTTGGTCCTTCCTGAATCTCACCCTGTTATCATGAATTAGTCATGCATATGAGACTTTTCCAAATTCTTATTGAACAAAAAGTGGGCAAAGGGAAGCTCCCCATGGAATATAGCTGGTTGGAATTAAGGTTGTAACTGAGTTTGGGGATCCCTAGGCTTGAGGCTAGTGTCAAGAGTGGGTAGTCTTATTCTGAGTTGTCAGAGTCAGAAGTCATTTCACAGAATGACTTCATTACTCTGGAGTTCAAAAAAAAATAAAATCAAATCTGCTAACTGAAATGGTCTAGCTTAATAGTTCTCTAGATGTGGTTACTAGAGCTGCTGCATTCAGGTTGCCTTGGAACTGGTGAGAAATTCAGAGCCTCTGTGCCACCCAGAACTCTCTATCAGATGCCCTGGACAGGAGTATGGAAGTTTGTACTTCACAAGCCCTCCAGGTGGTCCCAAGGCATTCAAGTTCAAGAACAACTATGTTAGCTAGCATTGGTAGGGTCTCCTGTGAGACCTGGGTTTAAATCAGTGCCCTACCTTGTTATCTCATGTTAATGTTTTAGGGCCTTGATTTTTCATCTATAAAGAGGAAGAGAGGGCTGGGAAGGTGGCTCAATGGCAGAGCACTTGCCTTGCATGCATGAGGTCCTAGGTTTGATTCATCAGCACCACATGCGCTGAAAAAGCCGGAAGTGGCACTGTGGCTCAAGTGGTAGAGCGCTAGCCTTGAACTGAAGAGCTCAGGGATAGTGCCTAGGCCCAGAGTTCAGGCCCCATAACCGACACCAAAAAAAAGAAGAGGAAGAGAGTTACAGACTACTCCTCTTTTGCCTCATTGAGTTGTAATGAAGGATGAAGGACTTAACCACATTTAGAGTAGAAGCTAGAACATAGAGAGCATTAAAAGTTTCTACCCACATTATCTACAAAATCAGACAATTGCTGATTAAATGAGATGGACTATGGGAAGAGATGTTCTTGAGGAGAAGTTAGTCCTCCCTAGGCTGGGTAAGAGATGGCAGGCAGGACCAGGTCCACTATAGGGAGATAACTCAGTAAGACCCATGAGGAGAATGACTCAGAAAAATACATGTGACCCTCTTAGGGGTTCTGACTTAGCAGAGGTAGGAAAACTAATCATGAAACTCTCAGAATGCATAGCTACCTTTTGACCAATCAAATCAGAGGCACACCTAAGGGGAAGAGAGAGGATGGGAAGGGATAGGAAGGGGAAACAAAGGAGGAGTCTACAATGCTTGATAAGAAATGTACTCATTATCTTGCCCATGTAATTGTAACTCCTCTGTACAGTATTTTCACACAAAAAAAGACTATCTATAGTAGACCCAGAAGAGAGATGGTGGGAAAACTCTCCTAGTACAAAGAGTCTGCTTTTTCTTTTTCTTTTATTTCCCTGTTACTTTCACTCTTAAATCAACCTGCTCTATATGCTTTAAACACTTTTCCCTGCCTTTTAATTCTTTAATCAGTGAAATAAGACTAACTCGGACTCTAGATGGTAACATCCTGAATTTCTGTGGTTGAACTTTTAATTTTGTTTTTTGACTGCATGGAGATACAAAGCAATTTGTGTCAAGTAGAAACCCTACTTTGAGTTTTGAGATTGGATAATCTCCTAGACCAGTGATATAGGACAGTATACTCATGATCCTGGAAGCAGCCAAGCCACAGCTCAGGTCAGTCATACAGTCATGAGGAGACACAAAAGACACCAGTGCTACCAAGCTATGATGCTCTGGAGGTTAGGAGCCATCCATGCCTTTTCCACTGTGGAGATTTTCAATTTCTGAGTGTATCTTGAGATATGACCCCATATCAAGCCAAACAGCAGGTCTGGACCCTGAAACATAGGACATGATCAATCAGTGGCCCACTGTTTTCTATATCTAGCTTCTCAGTGTAGGCATGTGGCAAATTTTATAGTTATTATCTTGAAAAGCAAGGTCATTTGGAATTTCTCAAAGCATGAACTGTCCTATGTCTGACTCTTGGCCAGGTCAAGGAGCCTCTGCCTTGTATTATTGAGTTATTATATTAGAAATTAGTAATTATCTCAGAAATACTTCCCTGGGCACTGATTTCCAGAAAATATGGTGAGAAAGCTGCCATTCATTCCTCATTAAGATTAAACTGGCTGCTCACAATGAAGAAATTCAAGTGTTTTTACTCTATCACTCTCTGTGCCATTTTATGGTTACTTTATGACAAGAGAGCTCTGGTTATTAATTAATTAATTGTGTTGGTAGTGGGGCTTGAACTCAGGGCCTGGCTGCTGTTCCTGAGTTTTTTCTTCAAAGACAGCACTTTATCACTTGAGTCACAGCTCCATTTTCAGCTTTTTGCTGGCTAATTAGGTACCCAGACTTTCCTGCCTGGGTTAGCTTTGAACTGTGTTCCTCAGATCTCAGTCTTATGAGATTACAGGTATAAGCCATGGACACCTGGGTTAATTTACTGTTTTTCAATGAAAAGTGTTTTCTTTGCTTTCTGTATGAATAAATGCAATGTTTCTCAGAAACTTTCACAGAACTATCAAAATCCACCCAATGGTGCTTGTGGTTAAGACAATAAGAATTCTTGGTTCTCAGGTTACCTGAATGATAACTTCCCTCTGCAGAAATTTAGGAATAACAGAGTATTATAAAACAAAACAAAATAATGAACAAAAAATGTTCAAACATTAGCAGAGTTAATGTTGAAGAAGGCAAATTCAAAGGAAAGTCATGGCCAGTCATGAGAATATGGTGAAATGCACTAGAGTCCAACCAGACAGCCTGTGACATGTTGGTCCACAAATAACAGACTACCTTTTGTGAACTAAACCTCAGAGCAGAGCTTTCTGGGCTGTGGTGACCCAAGTGGATTGAATTCTTTGTTATCTTCCAGAGTACAAACTCAGTCCCTTGATTGCATCTGTGGGAATCAGGTCCCATTGAGGATATTTCATCTTTTTATGATGTGCTATAAGTGCATCATATGCTATGGGTCCTGCCTGCCATTCCCCTCTTAGTCACTTTAGAAACAGAGTAGAAAGAAATTCTCTTGTTTCTATAAATCTCCTAAAGGGAAGGCATGTTGTGAAATCCAGAGCTAAAATTTTCTGTTCCTTCCTTCAGTGAACCAAATGGGATGCCAATCTGCTGAGATTCTTGCCATTCACTCTCCCCTCAAACAGGTGCAGTGAACAAAATACACTTGAGAAACACACAAACGACAAGACAACTTATCCATGGTGAGGAGAATTAGTCATATTTATAACTGAAAATAGGAAGAGCAGATGATTTGTTGCTGAGGCCAGTCACTAAGCTTCTGCTAGAAATTTACAACCGCATCATCTTTTCATTAGTCTTTTTTCTTTTACACTTTTTTTTAATACTGTACAGAGGAGTTACAATTACATGGGCAAGATAACGAGTACATTTCTTATCAAGCATTGTTGCCTCCTCTTAGTTTCCCCTTCCCATCCCTTCCCATACTCCCCCCACCTCCCCTTAATTTTTTTTATTACCTTTAAGTAGAAAGGAGTTGCAATTTAACAAAGCAGTTTATGAATACAATGCATCTTGATCAACATAACCCCTTTCAATCTTCTTACCCATCCCTCCCCTACTTACTCCTTCCTTCACTCCTTAATTTTGTAGGATATACATTGGATTCTTAATTTAATTTTATTGTCAAGGTGATGCACAGAGGAGTTATGCAAGGTAATAAGTACATTTCTTGTTGAGCATTGTTACCCCCTCCCTCATTTTTCTCCCACTCCCTCCCCCCCCAAGTTGTGCAGATCATTTCCAACACATTGTCTTGTGAGTATCACTGTTGCATTAGTTCACCCTTTGTCCTTTGTCTCACTATTTTGTTATTCCTCTTCCCTTCCCAATTCAGGTAAACATATATACAAGACACCAGGCACCAAAATAAGAAAGCAGGGACAACAGGTGATAAACCCAAGGAAAAAAAATGAAAGAAAAAGAAATAACTTCACACAGGACATTCAAAACAAAAACAAAGAAAAGGTTGCTAAGCAAAATGAACTACAATATGGAAACAAGAAGTTTTTCATTAGTCTTGTTGGAACTTGTCAAAACTTGTTTAATTCCCTTCCCTGTCATTGCTCCAGGCCAGATGCAGTGAGTTCAAACATGAAACATCTAGGGCAGTGGGAATTGTCTGAATGGTGCACAAGCTGGCTGACTTGTCATTGAATGAATGGGAATTACTTCTGGGGTATGTTACCACCAGAAAGCAGAGTATTAATGAATCATTAGGGGCCAATAGGATACATATATGTATGTAAATGTGTGTGTGTGTGTGTGTGTGTGTGTGTGTGTGTGTTGTGTGGTTAAAGGGTGGTGAGGGTAGGAGATGGGAGGATGATAGAAATGCTGTCTATAGCAAGTTTCTTGACTGAGTGCAATCTTAAATATTCCTGATTCCAGGACACCAAGAAAGTCGATGTGAAATGTAAAATATATAAATACAGAAGTATTTTAAGAAGGCAAGGGCAAAAGCAAGGGGCAAAAAGCTACAAACAGTGTTCAGTCTGCTTCCTTGGGCATTTCTCCAAGCTCAATGGACAAGAAGTACACATTTCATGATGACAAGAAGGGAATTACTGCACCCATGAAAAGTGGGGGACTGAGGTTGAGAGCTCTATGTTGGGTCTTAGTCTTGGAGGGATAGCTCCCAAAGGAATTTTGAAATGGAAAGGAATTGTTCATTGATAAAGGGAGGGGATGTGTTAGTTTATCCATTACCTTCCTGTGAATTTGGATTCTTAAGTCTTTTAGCAAAGTAGACTTACAGGTTAATTTTATACTACATTATGAACTTAAATTCTAGCAACAAAAAGATAAAATAAAAATCGGGAGCTATTTTTAAGGTACTTGCAAAAGGTATAGCTTATTTTGGATTATCTTATCTTTTTTCTTTTCCTTTTGTGTGTGGATTCTGAGTCTTGAACTCAGGACCTGGATGCTGTCTCTGGGCTTTTGTTCTCAAGACTACTGCTCTACCACTTAATCCACAACTCCACTCCTTGCTTTTTTCATAGCTAATTGAAGATAAGAGTCTCACAGACTTTCTTGCCCAGGCTGGCTTTGCACTACAATCCTCAAATCTCAGCTTCCTGAGTAGTAAAGATTACAGGCATAAGTCACCAGCACCCAGCTGAATCATACTTTCTTAGACACGGTGGATAATATCTCCATACATATATTCAACTATACTAAAATATGCTCACAATTCCAAGTTGTAAAACATGTGAGGATCCAAACTATAATAAACATGAAACAAATAACAGGAAGTAATCACCTTGCAGCTTCATATAGCAAAAGTGATATAAACAGAAACTGTAAGATAAGAATGTGAAAGTGTAACAAAATAAAAATTAAATAAGAAAACGGAAATGAACCAGATATCAACCAAGAGAAGATGAATTGAGAAGAGAATATTGAGAGGAAGGCAATTTGGTATTGTGATTCCACTGTGACCTCGTAGTGTGTCCCTTCCACAAAATTATTTTATCTATTTTGATGTAAGTGAACTGATCCTTAATATCTTGTGTTTTCATATGGGTGGCCTGTCTCCAAAGACTGTTAGATGCTTTTTTTTTATTAGTTTTTATTAGCTTGTCAAAGCAATGATGCTATGGCACTTGGTATCCACCTCTCTTGGAGAGAATTGGCAAGGAAGGTAGCAGAGAGGTTTGGCAGCAGCTGGGAGCCAGGTGGGAGATTGAAGACAAGCAGCTGTGTTTGTCCTTGGGATCAACCCCAGCTTGCAGACTGATGGGCCATTGGGAATCCTGGGCATCTTCACAACCAAATGACTCAGGTCAACAAAACTCACACTTTGCTTGCTAGTTTATGATTCTTTCTTCTGCAGCTAATTCCACTTTCAGAAGGTAGATCCCACTTGTATAGTTCTTTATTAATTATATGATTGAAAATAGCATAAGTATAGCATTGACTCCTGCTTTCCAGAAAGCATGATTTCAGTGCAGATTTGAGTCTGGGGGGGGCAGGTCACAGTGGGAGGTGGGCTCAATGGCAGACAATATTCTGGAAGGTAACTGTATTTGCAATGCTTCCCACCAGGAGTATATATAGAGAGGACATAATCGGAAATCGAAGCAAATCTAAGCAATTTTCAAATGGGCAGAAATTAACCTGCTATAACACTGTATGCTGTCTGGAACTTTTATTATAACAATTATTCTAGGAAAAAGAACAAGAAACTCATCTTTTCTTATCCCTCTGTAATTAAAGCATTTAGCAGCGTACATAGGGGACCAGCCACTGTTAGGAAATTTGAAAAGGATGACTGCCGAGTCACTTCTCTCAGACAGGAAGTTTATGTTAGATGACAGAATACCTCTTTCTTGCCTGAGAAAATGACACTTCTCAGAAATGTGTAAAGACATGAATTGTCACAGGGAGTTACTTTGCTAGTAATTGCTGTTTTTGTAGTAGGTTAGCCTGAACAGCTTTTAATAGACCCAGGCATGATGGGAGAAGATGGAGGCAAGAGGATTCATGCTAAATCAGTGCAGGATTTTGCTAGGGTCTTTGTTTTGAAAATTTTAAGATTAAACAGATTGTTTGTATGAGCTAAGTTCAAAGTAGAAGTTTAGAAGATCATAAAAGATAGTCAGATGCCAGTGGCTCATCCCTGTAAATCCTAACTACTCAGGAGGATGAATTCTGAAGAATCAAAGTTCAAAGCTAGCGTGGGCAGAAATGTCCAAGAGATTCCATCTCCAAAATGACCATCAAAAAGATAGGCCAGAAGCATGGCTCAACTGGTGCATTGCCAGCCAAGCACACAAACTGAGTGAGTATGAAGTTCCAGTTCAAAGTCTGGTAGAGAAGGTAAGTTAGAGAAATAGGTCAAACAAACAAATTTCCAATTTCCTTGGTATAGGTGTTGCTGAAATCTATTTGGAAAAATGTTTATTTGGGGCAGGTGTGGTTGCCTCCTACCCTGTTTTTTTAATGGAGGAGGCTCTTGGGGAAGCACTAGGGAGGTGGGAAATAGCGAGGGCCTTGGGTTCTGTGAAAGCAGTTTGTGGTAGGTGGTACCTCTTGGCCCTTGGTCCAGCTCAGTCAGTCATCAACAAACACTAGTGTAACTTTGGCTCTAGCTTTGTTTGAGATCTGTGGCCTGCATTATCACTGGAGCCTCCTGGAGCCTGCAGCACTAGGATCTCATTCCCAATGGCTCACACAATTCCTGGAAGTAGGAGGGAGCATGGAGCGCACCTAGAAAGCCACAGTCAGCTGAGTGGTGGGCTGGGCTCTTGGCCAGCTGTCTGGCATAATTCCTGGTCCTGGGCTTCTAGGATTGGAAGCAGTGCAACCAGCCCCTTCCGGCTCACCTAGCCCAGCACATGTAGCCAAGCCTCTAGCTCTTCCTGGTTTTCTGCATCTAGCTTGTAGGCCCAACCCCTTATACCTTCTGCCCCAGGGGTCTGGATGTTAAAGGCACTGGATTCTATGGTCTTATGTGGTTTTCCAACAGATTGAAGCCCAGGGGTGTAGTCTGCCTGGTTATCCAGGTAGAAAGGAGGTTTCCTCCCAGGAAGCAGCGCTGATAATGTTTCTAGCCCTCTTTGTTAGCGGGATGCTCTTCTGGTCTGTGTTCTATGGCTGTGGAAGAAACTGAACACAGACTTACAGTGCAGTTTCATGGTGCTTCATTGTGGGAGGAAGTCCTGAGAGCAGGGTACAAGGGGCATCTGGCCTGGGCACAGCACAGCATGTCAGTGCCACCTACCTGTGATGGCTTTCCTATCCCTCAAACAGCGAACTGACCCATGGAACAGGCATGGGACAAATGACTTCTTCTGGGTCCTAAAGTGTCCCAAGTGTCATCAAGCCTCTCTGCCTAGGCCATAAGAACTGGGCATTCTCTTCAGGAAAAGAACAGGCAATGTCTCATCTCTTAGAAGAGGGCTAACAACTGTGACAGCAGGTGTGGGTTTTTTTTGCCTTTTGTTTGTTTTTTTCTTTTTGTAAAGGGACTTGCTATGTAACCCGGGCTAGCTTTCAACTTGCTATCGTCCTTTCTCAACCTCATGGGTAGTAGGATTTCCTATGGGTGGCAATATGCCTTTCTCCCAAAGTGGGATTTCTAGTGAAATGGTTGTTATTGGACAAGATACCACAGGCCCTACCTAGACTGCTGCTACATCCTAACCCTGGACACCACTTGAATGGACACTCTACTGCTGTTAGGACATGGATCTAGTATACGTGTGTGTGTGCGTGTGCGCGTGTGTGTGTGTGTGTCTCTGTGTGTGTCTGTGTGTCTGTGTGTGTGTGTGTGTCTGTGTGTATGTGTGTGTCTGTGTGTGTGTGTGTCTGTGTGTGTGTGTGTCTCTGTGTGTGTGTGTGTCTGTGTGTGCGTGTGTGTCTCTGTGTGTGTGTGTCTGTGTGTGCGTGCGTGTGTGTGTCTCTCTGTGTGTGTGTGTGTCTGTGTGTGCATGTGTGTGTGTGTCTGTGTGTGTGTGTGTGTCTCTGTGTGTGTGTGTCTGTGTGTGCGTGTGTGTGTGTGTGTGTGTGTGTGTCTGTGTGTGTGTGTGTGTCTGTGTGTGTGTGTGTGTGTGTGTGTGTGTCTGTGTGTGTGTGTGTGTATGTCTGTGTGTGCGTGTGTGTGTGTGTGTGTTTTAAGATACTGTGTGACTTTTTAAAATATTAGTTATGTGTCCTTTAAATTTAAATTTTACGTAGCTTTAGCCAGACAAGATAGTAAGTTTTAATATAATGGGAAAGTTTTATGCTAATATTCATATTTCTGCCCCTATGTGAACTAAGTTTAAAATGATTTGTATTTACTGCTTATTACACATCAAATAGATAGGCATTTTATCTATTTGATGAGGGAATCTATTTGATGAAGAGAATTCTGACTCTGCCCTGTGGTCAAGTGCAGGTGAGTAAATGGTACCAGTGGACCTGATGGCTGATCTAGATTTGATAACTGCAGACCCTCAGTGGAATAGAGAACAAAGCCACTGTATTTTTGCATCATAAATTTCTTTCCAGTGCATCCAACGCTATACTTAGTACGGACTGTAATTTCATGGCTTGTACTATCCTCAATGGCAATGAATGGCTCTTCCTAGATTGAGCCTCTCTCTGATTGGCTATCAGGAGAAACCAGCATGGAGATTCTGCCCAGCTGGAACCTAGGAAAACCCTATCTGCCCTGGGAAAGTTACCTGAGCTGTCTCAGCCCCAGTGCATGACCTATTAAATCATGCACAAGGAGACTGTTCTGGCTTAGCTCCAGCACAGAGGAGAGGAGAGCACTTTCCCTGGCTGGCTTGGATGAAGTGGAGTAGAAGCATTCCTTTTTATGGCTGCAGAGTTCTGGACATGGAGCCAACATCTATTCCCTCTCCTCTCAGGGGAGGAAATAAAAGCCAGAATGAGATGCAAATTCCCATTGCCTAGTAGAACAGGAGCTTAAAAGTTGCTTTACCTGACAGGCACTGGTTATTTTCTTGGACCTACAGTTTAAACTAAAAGAAAAGCTTGGCCTCTGGTCCTCCATTTTGTACCTGTGTCTTTTGCTCTAAGCCATTCTCTCTGCAGTCACTTTGTGTCACCTTGGGATCCAGGAAGGGCAGAAGTGATGGAAAATATTCTGATAATGTAGGACTAAAATCCTAAAGAACAATAGAGTTCTCAGCACAGACTGTCCACCAGGCAAGAATGGCATGTTTGTCTAGACCAGTGATGACAGTAATAACTTCCTAGGAACCCTTCCAGCAACAAGAATGCAATAGTGACCAACTAGGTTATCCTTTGACCAGGATTTTGTTTTTAGTATTTATGCATACCTCTCTTCCTTTGCCACCAGTTTTTTGTCTAGTTAGACCTATAACTCATGTCTGCACCTGGATAAAATGGCTTAAATGCTGTCTCCCCATGGCAAGCCTGTCCCACCTAATAAAGCTCCCCTCTCTGCCCTTCATCATGTCTCCATATTAAGGAGCAAACGGTCAGGTGGAACTGCCAGAGAATTTAGAACTAAGGTCTAGAACTCCAGTTTCATTAGGACGGCTATTATCACATACTGACAACAAATGAGAAAGTTGGCTAGAGGACAGAAAGGATAGTGAATAGTACAGCCAATATGGAAAATAGAGTAGTGATACGCCAAACACTTAGCTTCCTTCTCTAACCCCCTCAAATTCCACATCAGTGGTTGGTGGAAAATGACCCTGGAAAGTCTGGAGTGCATACCCTTGTCCAGGCTTGTGTTCATCACAGAAGTGAGATGCAGGTAGCTCATGCACCCCTGAATAGCCAAGGATAAACAAAGCATGCCAGGTGCATTCAGTGGGCCACATTCAGATGGAGGAGGGAAGATGCTAGGACATGAAAGCTGAGATCATGACAAAGTGAACTGGATATATGTCAACCCCTGGAAGGCTGGAGGTCTCTAAACTGACAGAAAGAAGAGGGGGAGCTGTGGGGACAGAAGCCATGGAAGGATGAGCAGAGAGCTCCGTAATTGATATGGTTTCCGTTTTAGAGGATGATGTTCTGGTGATTGGTTTGCTCATCAGAGTGAATGCACATCCAACTACTGAGCTGCATAATTAGAAATGCATCAGATGATACATTTTATGCTCTGAATTTTTCTGTGATTAAGACAGAAACAAACTGCTTTTAGGAGAAAGACAAAATATCTCCAATTAAAATCTAAGCTTCATACTTTAAGGAATGAGGACTTAAGAAAGAGTAAATTTCATGTTGTGTGTTCCCAAAAAATAATGGAATGAATCAATCCAGGTATGATATCACACTCCTATAAGTTCAGCATTACAGGAGATAAAGGTAGGAATGATAAACTCAGGCCACACAAGGCCAGAAAGCCACAGAAGGGAAGTTGATAATTGTTATATCTTGGCTTCCAAACATGCTATTCATTGATTTAATACTAACCCTACCTTTTTCTGTTAGCCGTGGTGTGCTCACTTAAACAAACATTATTTTCTTTAATACCAATGCAACAACGAAGTACCATTTACCACTTTTTGCAGACTGACAGGCTGGAGAAGGTATCTGGCTAGTATATGTGGTTGAAGGAAGCAGGAATTTGAGCATTCATCTGTCTGACACAAGCTTTCTAGAAGACTCTTGGAAGCATCTCCCAAGACTTATGAAAGCCCAGGTTCTTAATCAATGTTTCTTTCTTCACATGATCTCCAGCATGTGGTAAATACTCCATGCCAAAGTGGTCGCCTTCCCTGCCTCACATTGCCTCTGTGAATTCTCCGTCCCAGACTCCAGTATCCCCATATTCTATGTTCCCTTCCCTTGTGATCATCACCTCCGCACCTCAGCCAGAATTCTTTCTTCTTTCCCACTGGAACACATAGTGGACCTTGGGTTCTCCCGAGCATTGCTCACTAATAGTTTCTTTTTTTTTCATAGCTTACTTTTCATTTCTTCTAAAACTTGTTTAACCTTCCTGCTTTTTGTTCAGTGGGCCACTTATTTCACAGAGATATCAGAAGCACTAAATGGAAGCTCAACATGACAACCTATTAGTGACTTAACCCCTTCTTTCCTTCTGTGTGTGAGAGAATGGCTTCCATCTTTGTCCTTTTAAGCACCCAGCTGCTGCTTGAGTCACTTTCCTGAATAAGGCCTTAGCCTGCCCATCCCTCCATTCTCCCCATACCTTCAAGGCAACCTTTGTCCAACAGGTCTTCTTGTCTCCACTTCAAAGTTGCTTATACTGTTCTCCTTTGACTCCAACCCCCACATTGGTACTTGGTGCACTTTTTCAGAGGTGAGTGACCTGACTAATTCTGGATGCATTGTTGTACACTACTTTCTTAGCTTCTACACTTACCATAAACAGGAATCTACAAAGTGGATCTGTTTTGTGTGTGTGTGTGTGTGTGTGTGTGTGTGTGTGTGTGTGTGTATGTGTATGTGTGTGAATTCATGTTTCACATGACCCATATCATATAGTGGTTTTTTTTTTTTTGCAAAAATAGATCTATCTACTTATCTTTAACCTTATAAGAGTATTTTGTAGTTGGGTTAGGCCACCATTTATTTAACTAGTTGATGGATATTTATAGTATTCATTTAATTTTTTTGACAATAGGAATCATTTTTTACTGTGAAAATACTGTACAGAGGGGTTATAATTACATGGGCAAGATAATGAGTACATTTCTTATCAAGCATTGTAGCCTCCTCCATTGTTTCCCCTTCCCATCCCTTCCCATCCCCCCACCAAATCCTCCTCCCCCGCACCAAAGTTGTAAAGTTCGTTTTCAACATAACAACTTGTACATCTCATTGTTGCAATGGGTCCACCTGTATCCCTATTTAAATGATTTCTTTTTTCCCTTCCCATCCACAGATTATACCAACATCAAATACAGTGAAAGCAGGGATTATACCATGGGGGAGGGACATACAAAGCAACAAAAAATAATCTTTTTTTTTTGAGTCCGGTCATGGGACCTGAACTCTGGGCCTGGTTGCTGTCCCTCAGCTCTTCAGCTCAAGGCTAGCACTCTACCTCTTGAGCCACAGTGCCACTTCCGGCTTTTTTCTTTTTTGCTTATGTGGTGCTGAGGAATCGAACCCAGGGCCTCATGCATGCAAGGCAAGTGCTCTACCACTGAGCCACCTTCCCAGCCTCCCAAAAAATAATTTTATAATGTGTTAGAAACAATCTCATGAAAGAAAAACAAACATTTGAATACATATCTTAGGGTTCATTTTTCTAACATCAACTTATCTGACCTTTTCTGCTTGACTCAGACATATACTAGTTATTGCAAATAAGGGAAACCATGGGACCTATGTTTCTTTGGGCCTGGCTTACTTCACTTAATATAATTTTTTCCAAGTCTTTCCATGTCCTAACAAATGGGGCAATGTCATTCTTTCTGATGGAGGCATAGAATTCCATTGTGTATATATACCACATTTTCTTGATCCATTCATCTACTGAGGGGCATCTGGGTTGGTTCCAGATCTTAGCTATGTAAATAATACTCCAATAAACATAGTTGTGCTGGTAGCTTTAGTATGGTCTTGTTTGTGATCATTTGGGTAAATGCCCAAAAGTGGGATTGCTGGGTCATAAGGGAGCTCTACGTGGAGTCGTTTGAGGAACCTCCATACTACTTTCCAAAGTGGTTGAATAAGTTTACAGTCCCACCAACAATACAGTAAGGTTCCCTTCTGTCCACATCCCCTCCAGCATCTGTTGTTATTAGAATTCTTGATGATAGCCATTCTAACTGGGGTGAGGTGGTATCTCAATGTTGCTTTGATTTGCATTTCTTTTATGGCTAGAGAGGTTGAGCATTTTTTCATGTGTCTATTGGCCATCCTTCTTTCCTCTTCAGAGAAGTTTCTCTTTAAGTCTTTAGCCCACTTATTTATTGGGCAGTTGTTTCTTTGAGGATTTGTTGTTGGGAGATTTAATTTTTTGATTTCCAGGTATATTTTAGATATGAGACCCTTGTCTGTTGTATGGCTAGTGAAGATCTTCTCCCAATCCGTGGGCTTCCTATTAATCTTGCTTGCTATGTCCTTTGCAATGCAGAAGCTCGGCAATTTCATGCAATCTCATTTTTCCAACCTTTCTTTGATTTGTTGTGTTTCTGGGTCTCTATTAAGAAAATTTCGACCTATGCCAAGGAGTCCTAGGGTTTCTCCTATTCCATCCTGTAATGTTTTCATGGTGTCTGCTTTGACTCTGAGGTCTTTGATCCGTATGGAGTTGATTCTGGTGCAGGGTGATATATGAGGATCTAGCTTTAGTTTTCTGCAAGTAGTTAACCAATTTGCCAGCACCATTTACTGAAGAGGCTGTCTTTCTTCCATTCTATTTTTTTAGCTCCCTCATTTAATTTTTAAAATGGATTATGTTCTATTTATAAATACAAAATAGCTACTTATTTTATTAAATTAAATAAGTAAAATAACTAAATAATGAAATTTAATAGTAAATTATAATTTAATTATAGGTATATAATTGAATTATATCATTAGTTAAATAATGATTTTAATTCACTGATTAAATTTATTGTACAATTTTACTACAATCATCTTATATGCAAAAATATATAAAAATGTTTCTTTGGAATAGTGATAAGGAGAGAAACTTTGGAGTCATGGAGATCTGAAGTGGTAGATTCAAAAGCTGAATCCCATGTAGTTTGGCTACAACAAATGTACAGCTTCTGGGTTACAAGAGAATCCATTGTGGGCTGGGAAGTTGGCTCAGTGGTAGAGCGCTTGCCTTGCATGCCTGAGGTCTTCAGTTCGATTCCTCAGCACCACATAAGCAAAAAGAAAAAAGCCAGAAGTGGTGCTGTGGCTCAAGTGGTAGAGCGCTAGTCTTGAGCTGAAGAGCTGAGGGACAGCGCCCATGCCAAGAGTTCAGGCCCCGCGACTGGACCTCCAAAAAAGGGAATCCATTGTGAATATTACTCCTGATAGTATCCAAAGTGTTAACATACACTTATCTAATGAGTACAAATGGCATCATCCAATCATTCTTAATATTTGTCATTTTGATTATAATACAGTATAATTTCTTTCATGCACTTACAAAAAAGGAGATTCTGACATTCTCTCTTCTGTTTACTCCACTATTGGGATTTTGTCTTTTCATTATCTTGAAAGTATTACAGATACCACTCCTTTGTTACATGTTATGCATATGGGTTCTAGCAATATATTGTCTATTAATTTTTCATTTGTATATATTTACATTTTCTATGTTGAAATAGACTTCTATTTCTAGGATAAGACTTGCTCTGGGTTTCCAAAGTCCATTGACCCCTATGCTAGTCTTGAGAACTTCTTACTTTGTGCATCCTGCCTATTCCAGGTAAAATTCAGAAATGCTTGGTCTTTTTGAGTTCAGGCACAGGCACCTGAACTCCGTTCCCCACCCACCAGAGGGACAGTCTCTAGAAAGACAGTGGCATGAGTTCCTTTTGCTGAAGCGACAGAGCAGACAGACCTGGCTTTCTGGGGGCCGTGGTGGGGAAAGATCTGTGAAGGGACCTAGAGTTTAAGCTATTGCTGTTAGTAGCAATCTGCAGCTCCAAGAATTCCCTGGGGAAACAGCTGAGCTTTGAAACTAGAGAATTGTTCTCATGGTGTACATTCCAAGCCTGATTTGGAGAGCTACTGAGAACTCTTTCTTCAATTCTTTTCAGCTTTGATTAATTGCAGTAAGATTGTTATTTATAATAAAATCTTACTAATTTAGCCATGCAGTCCTATTATTTTGAAATATAGGTCCCTCCCCTTCTATTCTTCTTTCCTTTTGTCCTCTTTCCTTTTCATTCTTCTTCCCTTTCTCCTTCCTTCTCTTCATCCCTTCCTCTTTCCTTTCTTCTCCTCTCCTTTTCTCTCATGTTTCTGTGTTCATCAGTTACATAAGCCAGTAGGCTTTCATTTACTATTTTTCTTTTCTTGTCCTATATTACTTTTAAAATCAGGTTTTTCTGCCCTGCACCTAGCTTGTAAAACTACTTGAATATCTTCATCATATTCTGAAAAAATTGTAAGGAGAGAACAAGAAATTTTATAAGCATTTGCTAAAAAAAAACCTTGTAAGATTTTCTGAGAAAAGTGACTTTTGGATAGGAGTGGGTAATTCAGCATCTCACATCTGCTAGGCCAGTGCTCCACCACTGAGCTATACCTGAAGGCCTCTTTGGTGTTGGGCATTTTTGAGATAGAATCTGCCTAGGTATATGCCTGGATCATGATGGCCTGTCTTAAGATATCTGCTATTGCTAGGATGGTAGGCATATACGATGACACCTACCTTTGTCTTTGGCAGTGGATTCTTGTGGACTATACTGTCTGGCTTCATCTGGAGCCACACAATTTTCTGATCTCAATATTTTATGAAGCTCTTGGTCATTTAAATTTTCTATACTTGGTGGACCTGTTGCAACAATGAGAAGTACAAATTATCATGTCGAAAATGAACTTTACATCTTTGGTGGGGGGGGAGGGTTGGGTGGGGAGGATGGGGGAAGGATGGGATGGGAAGGGGAAACAAAGGAGGAGGCTACAATGCTTGATAAGAAATGTGCTCATTATCTTGGCCATGTAATTGTAACCCCTCTGTACAGTATTTTCACAATAAAAAATAAACAAAAATTAAAAAAATTTCTATACTCTTATAGATGTGCTGTTTTAAAGTATCGACTTTGTTTTGAATGAAGCATTTCTATTTCATTACCTTACTCATGTAACTGCAACCCCTCTGTACAGCATCTTTACAATAAAAATAAAAATTAAAAAAGATTGTCCCTCACATTTCCTTAATTTTTTTTTACTACTTTTAAGTACTTTTAAGGTGTTGTCATTTATCAAAGCAGTTTATGAATACAATATAACTTTATCAATGTCACCCTTTCAACATTCGCACCCATCATTCTCCACCCCATCCCTTCTCTTGCTCTTAATTTTGTAGGATATATCTTGGATTCTTAGAGAAGAATCCCCTCTTCTCCTCTTCATTCATCTACTCCTTTCCCTATGACCCACCCCACCCCTTTTGAGTACCTGTTTCCTGTTGTTTTATTTTGCTGAACTTAGATTTACAGTGAAGCCATCAGCACAACCATGTTTATTCCAGCACTATTCACCATAGCCAAGGTATGGATAGAATCAGCCCAGATACCCGTCAATGGCAAATGGATTGAGAAAATTTGGCATATATACACAATAGAATTTTACTCATTCATTAGAAAGAATGATATTGTATCATTTGTTAAAAATGGAAAGACTTGGAAAAAATTATGTTAAATGAAGTAAGTCAGGTACAAAGAGACAAGGGATGTATAAAGGATCCTTTACATGTGGAAGCTAGATTTAGCTTATAAACTTTACATAAATATGTTGGGTAGGATGCAAGTGTATACAAGTGTATTATTTGTATTATTAACTGTATTAACTGAAATTAATTATTAAATTAATTTAATAATAATTTAATTTAATATTAAATGTATTATTAACTGAAATGTGATAGCTTCAGGGAAATTTCAAATAGTACAATTCCTTAGAAAGCCAAACAAAGTTCTACTGGTGTGTGTGTGTGTGTGTGTGTGTGTGTGTGTGTGTGTGTGTGTGTGTGTGTGGCATGATCTCAGGGCCTGGGTGCTGTCCTTGAGCTTCTTTTTAGCTCAAGACTGACACTCTACCACTTGAACCATAGATCCACTTCTGTTTTTTTGTAGTGTAGTAGAGAAAGAGTCTCAAGACTTTCCTGTATGTCTGGCTTTGAACTGTGATCTTTAGTTTATAGGCCTGAGCCACTGGCACCTGGCTTTTACTTCTTTTTTAAAGCTTCTTAGACATTTACTTCTTACTGTCTCTGTATTTTTCTTTATCTGTCTCTGTCTCTCTCTTTTTTTTTAATAGGGCTTGAACTCAGGGGCCTTGTGCTCAATCTGCTTTCTTTTCTCATGGGTGGTGCTATACCACTTGAACCACCTTTAAGCTTAGATTTATGCTGGTTAGTTAAAGATAGACTCTCATGGATTTTTCTGTCTGAGCTGGTTTAAATCATCACTATGCCATGCATCAAAGTTTGGTACATTATGACCTTATTTTCCAGGTCTCTGTGATCTTATTTTTCTACAATAGTTTTGGGTGCAATTCTGTGTTCCCTAGGCATTTTTAGGTTCAAGTTTTATCCCTAAAATAAAGTATTAAGTGGAAACTCAATCCAGCTATGATGTTTCGAGAGGGGTTTAGCATTAGAGAATATCTTCAAGATGAATTTCTGTGGTCTTATAAGAGGGAGATGGGCAGAAGAGTCACATACATACATGCTCCATCTCTTGGTGTATGAGGCCGTTTACTATCTCAAAACTCTGCTATCAAGAAGTCATCACTAGGGGAAAAACAAGTCGTTTAAGGATACAGGTGGACCCATTGCAACAATGAGAAGTACAAGTTGTCATGTTGAAAACGAACTTTACAACTTTGGTGTGGTGGGGAGGGAGGTTTGGGTGGAGGGCGGGAGGGAAGCTGGGAAAGGATGTGAAGGGTAAACAAAGGAGGAGGCTGCAATGCTTGATAAGAAATATACTCATTATCTTGCCCATGTAATTGTAAACCCCTCTGTACAGTATGTTCACAAAAGATAAAAATAAGAAAAGAAGTCATCACTAGATTTAAGGCTCAATCTTAGACCAAAACCATGAACCAAAATAAAACTTTTTTAAAAAAATTATTAAGTTAGATTGCTCCCAGTATCTTACTAGAATAATACAAAACTGACTAATCCATGGTGTATAAGTTTTGTGTTGTCTATATTGTTTCTTGTTATATTTTTCTCTTTATGCTTTCTCCTCTTCATGGTCAAGTGAAGAGAAAGCCTGGTCCATTCTACCTTCTTCAGGCCTTCTTTACATTCTTCTATACTCTGTAACTGTACTCATTGCTTCCTTCCCACAAGCACCAATTTTTTCCCTAGCCTAGCATATGTCATTGGTTTCTGAGTATTTATCAACCTCCACCTCTCTATCCCATCATCAATGAAGCTGCAATGGTGACTTGTATATAAATATAAATTAGATTGGTCCACTCATTTGTCCCCAAGTTGCCTTGACTCTCACTCTGCCATGCTTTATATGTTCATTCTTTATGTACAGGGTGTCTGTTATTTAATCTCTTGTACTTCCTCTAGTGTTGTTACTGCTATTTTTGTATGACTTTCCTCTATTAACGCCCTGTATTTTGGTCAGGTTAAATCATTGCTGGTCTGGGGAATAAAGTCTGTGCTTTTATATCATCTACATTTGTACATTTTATTTCCTGGAGATTTCCAAGTTAGATCTTAAGTCTCAGGTTTAAGATTATCTTCTTGGAGTATTTTTGTTGACTGTTGACTCCTCCCCTTCACCTATAGTTAGAGGTCTATCATAGTTTATCTGGGTTGCTATAAGACAGTGCCATCAACTATAAGTATTATAGATAACAGAAGTTCATTTCTCCCAGTCTGAATGGCTGGGTGAACCAGGATCAAGGCACTGGCAGATTTTCTACCTGGGAAGAGTAGATTCCTGTTTCACAGATGGTCTTCTCTCCCTTTATCCTCACCTGGTAGAAGGGAAGAAGTACCTGTCTGGCCCTTCTTTGACTAAGACACTAATTTTACTCATGAGTGCCCTTATGATATAATTACTTTCCAAAGCTCCATACTCCTGATATCATCATGTTGGAAGTGAGGATATCAACAAACATAATGGAGGTTGGTGGGGGGGAGGGAGCAGGCCAAGTGCAGACTGAGTGCGTTTTAACAATTGCTGTGTCCTCCTATTTATTATTTGTATTATTTCTTGGGCTACATTGCACTTGATACATTTGTCTTTATGTTCCATACATATGTAAGCTCCTTTTGGGTACATACTGGATCTAATCATTATAAATCAAGCACCTAGGATAATGTCCAAGCACATAACAGATGCTAAAAAAAAGAACAGATGAAGGCAATTCCCATTGATTCATATTTGATAATCCTAGCTATTGAGGAAACTAAGACCTGGAGGATCATTACTTTGAAGCCAACCTGAGTGGAAGAGTCCATAAAACTCCATCCTCATTAAGTAGCATAAAGCTGGCTTGGAAGTGTGGTTCAAGTAATATATTAAGCAAGCAAACTGAAGATATGTGAAGCCATGAGTTAAAAAATAAGTTAAAGATGTAAAAAGAGAGAGGTTCTGGGAAGATGGCTGAGGAGAAGCTGGAGTCTAAGTAAGCTCTCGCATAGAAAGCAGTTTTAGAGTTCCAGTGAACAGTCCTAAGCCAGAGAATTACACCAAGTGTGCCATCACAGGACAGAGAGTTAGGCCAGAGAGGGAAACCCAGGCAAGGAGACACTTCTGAGCTCTTGCCAGCAGCTGCTGTGGCGGCGGCAGCTGTGGCGGTGGCAGGAGAGTGAAGGAGCCATACCTGAGCCACAGAGTCCGGGACGAAGGAGCCAGACGCAGCAGGCGAGCGGATTCTACTCAACACCAGCAAGAACCGACAAGGAGCAGACATCTTCATCCTGCAGTTCGCAGACAAGAGACGACCCAGGAACCAAGACTCGGTGTGAGTAGAAGCCTGACGTCCTCACTCCTCAGGAAGCAGAAAAAGGAAGGCCACCCCTCCCCCCCAGCACCGGAGATCTCCATCTTGGATACCGACAAAGCTC
>NW_012267402.1:829161-846090 GCF_000151885.1 Dipodomys ordii | reverse complement strand
GGGAAGGATTGGGTGGGGGGTGGGGGGAGGCTGGGAAGGGAGGTGAAGGGTAAACAAAGGAGGAGGCTGCAATCCTTGGTAAGAAATGTATGCATTATCCTGCCCATGTAATTGTAACCCCTCTGTACAGTATGTTCACAAATAAAATAAAATTATAAAAAAGATGTAAAAAGAAATCATATAAGATTGCTGCATAATTTTTTCTTTAAAAATTTTTCAATAATGAAAGTTATAGTTTCATAGTACCTTATGATATTTTAAATTTGTTCATTTGTCTTATTTTTGTGCTAGTTCTGGGGCTTGAACTCAGGGCCTTGCACTTTTACTTAGCTTTTCCATTCAAGGCTGATGATCTCCCACTTGAGTCACAACTCCACTTCCTAGTACCTTAGATAATAATGAGAAAATCTGCTAATCTAAGGTGACTGGCTATTGTTCTCATTTTCCAGTGTTTTCAGCAACCAGGCCTGAAGAAAATAACAGGAACTCTCCTTGAGGACTTCCCCTGGTCAGTGGAAGATGTTTCAGTTGATGTTATGTAGTTTTTTCACTTTTTGAATTTGCTCACCTATGATGAATACCCTTCTACCCCTTTACAGGAAACCAGGCCTCCTTCCTTCCTTCCTTCCTTCCTTCCTTCCTTCCTTCATTCCTTCCTTCCTTCCTTCCTTCCTTCTTTCCTTCCCTCCTTCCTGCCTGCCTGCCTGCCTGCCTTCCTCCTTCCTTCCTTCTTTCCTTCCATCCTTCTTATTTTCATTTGTTTTTCTCCTTGGAAGCTTCACATTGAGGAAGATACTTGAAATCTACATCTGCTGAAACCAGGTCTTATGCCAACTATGTATGTTACTGAAACCAAATCATATGCTCAAGCACATAGATAAAATACATAAAACCATACAGTGATAGTATGTGTGTGTGTGTGTGTGTGTGCACACACACATATGTTTTCTCTGTGGCATGGGGTTCATGCATTTCTTTGCTGCACATATTTGGTGGCTTCTTATTCTTGTAATTGGGTCTCAGAATGGAAGCTATCTGTCATATTTTTGGAATGACAATTATCTTGGGAGGACAAGCTGTCTCATTCTATGTTACTCTGATCAATTTATTTTAGCCTTCTCCTAGAGAGTAGCCAGGGTAATTATAAGCAAGTAAAGTGAACAGAAATTTCAAATGGTAAGAGCTAAATGGTAAATAAGAAAAATCTTGTGTAGTTAAAAGTCAAAATCCTAAGGGGGTAAATTATCAATGCCACCTTTTTTCTTAGTACTTGGTACACAGTAAGTATCCAATATTATTTTAATCATATGGATAGATTGAAACTAAAACCACTTAAAATGGATTAGAAAGATGCTTCTTAAAACATAGCCATTTATTCTTGACTGGAACAAATATGTCTGCAGAAATACAAAAGAGAAAATCCATGACTGGAAAGAATTATGTTTCTTTCCTCCCTGACTCCTCAAGAGCCTTTGTGGTCACTGGGTGACATTTCCTGGTCACAGGGCAGAGGGTGGGTTGACTGATTTGCTGTCAAACTTTAGGTTGGGAGGTCTCTTTCTATACTGCTAGAATATATCCGGACTGACATGACTTCCAGGGGAAATTTTGCAGCAAATGCAAAAAGCTGGTTTTCAGCTATAGGCTTAAAAAATTTATGGGTTCTTGAATTTATAGTTTTGCAATTTGGAGATCAACATGATTCATTATAGAATGTGATTTAGTATAGAATTTGTTTGGCCCAAGTATTTCATACCAGCTGCTGGCCCTTTGCTTCCAACCCTTTGGGGAACTTCTTAGGAGAAAGAATACATACCTTTTGGGTATATGAAGGAAGTAACTCAAGGACAGCTTTTTCAAGTCAGAACTTATTTTGAAGGATTTAAATTTTTTTATTGTAAAAATACTGTACAGAAGGGTTACAATTACATGAGTAAAGCAATGAGCCCATTTCCTATCCAGCATTGTTACCCTCTCCTTTGTTTTTCCCCAGCCATCCTTTCCCTCCCCATGGAAAGATTATTTTTCATCCTAAAAATTTAAATTGAACCCAGTGCTGGTGGCTCATGCCTGTAATCCTAGCTACTCAGTAGATGAGATCTGGAGGATTAAGGTTCAAAGCTAGCTCAGGCAAAATTATGGTCCTAGGACTCTCTCTCTAACGAAAAGCAGGACTGGAGGTTCAGCTCAAGTGTTGTGGTACCACTTGAGTAAATAAGTCAAGCAAGTTCGAGGATGTGAGTTCAAAACATCCAAGTACTGACAGAAAGAAACATTAACATTGAATAGAGTGCTTTTCCCCCTGCTAAGCCTTAGGTTTGTGTTATGAATTACTTGTTATAAATGTGGGCAAATTATCCCTGTGGCTTCGTCTCTGACCACTGCAGGCAGGTAGCTGAGTGAAACAGGAAGGATGCTGGTCCAGCAAAAAGCAGGACAGAGTAGGAACGGCAGATTATAAGGAGTGCTAGAGTTTGTAGGATGCAGTCAATTAGCCATCATATGTACTAAATGTAATTCTTGCCCTTGTACACATCTGCAGTCTTGACCAGGGGTCCTCGGTGAGAAGACCTTGTCCTAGGCTATGTCTTCTAGTCCTGCTTCACTCTTGCCTGGCCAACCTGTCTGAGAAACATTTGCTCCTGATTCTGGATGAAGAGAAAGTATTATTGGATTTGGGATCTCTGCTTGCATCAATTTTGCCCCACGATGGCTGACAATGAATCCTTGGCTTCTTCAAATTTTACTTTGCTCTTTTGTAAAGTTTAGTTTTACATACTTCCACAAATAATGGACAGTATGCTAAGGAAAACTCTTTTTTTTTGGTCGGTCATGGGGTTTGAACTCTGGGCCTGGGCGCTCTCCCTCAGCTCTTCAGCTCAAGGCTAGAGCTCTACCACCTGAGCCACACACAGCCCCGCTTCCGATTTTCTGGTGGTTTATTGGCAATAGAGTCTCATGGACTTTCCTGCCTGGGCTGGCTTTGATCCACAATCCTCAGATCTCAGCTTCCTGAGTAGCTAAGATTACAGGTGTGAGCCACTGGCGCCTGGCTGGTTTTTTTTTAAAAATTATTTTATTGTAAAGATGCTGTACAGAGGGGTTACAGTTACACAAGTAAGGTAATGAGTGTATTTCTTGTCAAACATTGTTACCTACTCCTTTTGCTCCTACTATTCCTTTCCTTCCCCATATCCCCCACTCCTCTCCCCTCCCCAACCAAGTTGTAAAGTTCCATTGTTGCAGTGGGTCATCATCCTGTGTCCTTGTTTCAGCAAGGAAATCTGGGTTTACTAAGACAGAGAACTGAATGAGTATGCATTTAGTAGGTTCCCATAATGATGGGGAAGAAGAGAAAATAGGCAGAGAATAGCCTCTCTAAGGCAAAAGAGGACTACACAAGACTTTTTTTTTTCTCAACATGACTTCCATTTTCATGTCCCCCTTTGCATCCATGTCATTTCAGACTTAGAGATAACCTCAATAAAAAGAAATTGACCTGATTAACAGGTAAACATTTTTCTAGGGACTATGAAGAAATACTGAGTGCATGATTTGACAGAAGCTGATAAGGAAGGTAGCTGAAAATCATGCTGATCTTCTAACAGATAGGAGGGAGGGAAGCAAAGAAGGAGAGAGTGAGAAAAGAGAAAGGGGAACATTTAAATACATATCTATGTTGCCTCTCTATGGAATTTGTGCTGTTTATCTTAGTAGGATGATCTGATCTCAAATTATATCAAATTACTAAAAGTATATACAATTATTTATAAGAGAAATGATGTAGACACTAATAGAATCCTTCCTTCCTTCATCTTTTTTTTTTTTTGTCGATCATGGGGCTTATACTCTGGGTCTGAACGCTGTCCCTCAGCTCTTCAGCTCAAGGCTAGTGCTCTACCACTTGAGCTACAGTGCTACTTCCAGTTTTCTGGTGGTTTATTAGAGATAAGAGTTTCACGGACTTTCCTGCTGGGGCTGGCTTTGAACTGCGATCCTCAGATCTCATTCTCCTGAGTAGCTAGGATTACAGGTGTGAGCCACCAGAACCCAGCTCTTTTTTTTCCTTCATTCCTTCTTTTATTTTTGTGCTGGTACCATGGCTTGAACTCCAGACCTTGAATCTGCTTGGCTTTCTTGTTCATGGATGGCATTCTACCACTTGAGCCATACCTCCAGCCTGGATTTTGCTGTTAACTGGAGATAGAATCTTGTAACTTTTTCTCCTCAGACCTTCTTTGAACTGCAATCCTCCAGTCTTAGTCTTCTGAGTAGCTAGGATTACAGGTGTGAGCTACAGGCCCTTGTCCATAATATTTCTTAATTTGTGGTAGATGTGACAGGAACACAATGTTACTTCATATCTTTTCCTCTGGCCTCCATCATATTTCTCTTTTGAGGTCTTTGGAAGTATAAGACTAGGAAGAAGTCTTCTCCCTGGTCTCATTTCCTCTGCTTTAGGTCTCATTGCTCCTTTTGCATATAGCATTGCAAAGAAACCTAACAGCAACATCTGTTTTTTTTTCTTTAGATAACTTTCCATCACATTCATTTCCTTGAATTCGCTGATCTTGCTCCTCTACAGTTCTTAGCAGTTGCCCTTCCTTCTGCTTACATCTCCAGCTGCCCAGGCTTGGCCCCTTGTTCCAGCTGTCAGCTCTCAGCTCAAACGTCTTACTTCAGAGAGACCCTCCTTGGCAACCCAGTGAATATATAGCTTCCTCCCTGACCCCCCACCCCGCCCCACCCTGATATCATTTCTCCCACAAATTCTCTACCAAATTTATTTCATTGATTGGACATTGTCAGGAATTATTTGTTTATTCTGTTTTCTTTAATATCATCTAACCAGGACAGAAATCACAGGTGCTGATGATTTTGTCTTGTTTGATGGCCCCATCCCAGCCCTGGATAATCTAGCTCATGGGAGGAAGTGAAAAAATCCTCATTGAGTTGACTGGCTAATCTAGATATCCCCCCAACCAAAAGCTTTGGGGAGGTTTCTACTGTTGGATTCTCACCTGAAACTCAATGTGGGTCCTGATTTGCCTTGGTCTTCGTTCTTTACTGACCTTCCTCCAATGCAGGCCTTGCATTAGCCCAACTATGTTACTTTGACAAAAGAAGCAATCTTCATAGTGTCTGTCTGTGGGCCCATCTGCTCTAATGCTTGAGCCACATCTCCAGCCAGGCTTTTTGTTGTTTAGTTTGTAGTTGGAGTCTTTCAGACTGACTCCTAACTATTATTCTCTAGACTTCAGATTCCTAAGTAGGTAGGATTATAGGCATGAGCATCAGTGCCTGGCTTCTCTTTTGTTATATAGAATTTTTGTGGATGTTCTCTTCCTTAGAATGTAACAAAATCCATTTTCTGTTTGAGTCCTGTCCACCTGCTTTCTCTAAAGAGGTTTTATTAGTCCATTTGCCCCACCCAATTTTTTCTGTACTAGACTGGGGCTTGAACTCATGGCCTGAGTATTATTTCTGAGCTTTTTGTGCTCAAGGATAGCATTCTATTACTTGAGCCATAGCTCTATTTCTGGCTTTTTGGGTAGTTAATTGGAAATGAGAGTCTCACAGACCCTTCTACCGAGGCTTAATTTGAACCACAATCTCAGATCTTAGTCCTTGGAGTAGCTAAAATGATAGGTAGGAGCCACCAGCTCTACAGCGCCACTTCCGGTTTTCTGGTGGTTTATTGGAGATAGGAGTCTCATGGTCTCTCCTGCCCGGGCTGGCTTTGAACCGCGATCCTCAGATCTCATTCTCCTGAGTAGCTAGGATTACAGGCGTGAGCCACCAGCGCCTGGCTGTGTTCTATTTCTTGTATAGACCTAAAAAGTATCTCTTTGGCCAAGGATATAGCTCAAGTGGCAGAGCATTTGACTAGCCAAGCATGAGACCCTAAGTTCAAATCTCCATGTCATCAAAACCAAACACATCAGCAGTACTCTTCTACTGACTGGCAACCTCCTAAAGTCACAGCTTTTCATTGATGTCACAATGTGTTTCTATATAAAACCACAAAATGGATTTAAAGATATACACATTAAAAAGTAGTACTTTTATTTCTAAAATAATAGAGAAAGGATAAATAAACATGGAAAGAAAAGTGAAAAGAAAGAGGCAAAAAAAAGCTGAGCTAAAAAAATTAATGAGGAAAAAATGGGGCTAGGCATAGTGGTAATACTCACACCTTCAATTCCATCTGCGTGAGGCACATGTAGGAGAATGTTAGCCCCAGAGAAAAAGTGAAAGACCTTATCCAAAAAATAACTGCAGTTAAGAGGATTGGAGTCTTGGTTCAAGGGATGAGAACTTCCATAGCAAGCACAAACCCTGAGTTCAAGCTCTAGTCTGCCAGAAAAACTAGTACTAGTGATGGTGATGATAGTACTATTAATATTACAAAAAACAAGGTTAAAAATGATAATATCTATATTTGTCTAATATATACTAAGGTTGAAAATGATAATATCTATATTTGACTAGTATATACTGAGTACCGTACCTATTCTAAGTGTTTCACACTTAATTCACCATCAGCATCCTTAAATAGTAAATAATGCATATCTACTTTGCATATAAGGAAACAAATATTTTGAGGAGTTATTTCTTTCTCCTAAAGGTCACACATTACATCAAGAAAGTGGCTAGTAGGGGTGTGGCAACTAGATGAGTCTAACATCCATGCTTGTAATCATATTTCACATATTTCAGTGAATAAATCATTTAAAATACTTCTCTACTAGTACTAACAAGTTCATTTCTTTTTTTTAATTAATTAATTTATTTTTTATGTGTGAACATACTGTACAGAGGGGTTACAATTACATGGGCAGGATAATGCGTACATTTCTTACCAAGCATTGCAGCCTCCTCCTTTGGTTTACCCTTCACATCCCTTCCCAGCCTCCACCCCCCCCCCCAATTGCAACCCTTCTCCTCCCTCCCCTTCCCCCCCCCCGACGTTGTAAAGCTCGTTTTGGACATGACAACTTATACTTCTCGTTGTTGCATCAGGTCCACCTGTATCCTTAAACAACTGTTTCATTTCTTATTTACTTAAACTTGAGGGTTTCTTTTGTGAAGAAGGCACCATGTTCAGTGTTCAGAAATAGAGACTTAGAGAGGACAGAGTCACAATTCTCTTAGAAGAGAGAAAAGTAGAAATAGTTCAGAGTGGAGAGTACGCTCCCCAGCACACTGGCCTCCACAGTGATGTACATAGAGCATCATATCTCATCTTATTGTGTCTGTAAAGGCTTTTTTAATTTTATTTTGTTGTAAGGGTGATGTTCAGAGGGATTACAGTTACATGAGTAAGGTAACAAGTACATATTTTGTCTAACATTGTTACCCAGTCCTTCATTTTTCTCCCACTATTCTTCCCTCTGGACTCCCCCCACCCTCTGCAAGTTATAAAGTTCATTTCCAAACTAGTGTCTTGTGAGTACCATTGTTGTATTGGTTCACCCTTCATCCTTGTTTCACCATTTTGTTACTCTCCTTCCTTCCCCAAATCAGATAAATGTATATATAAGACACTGGGTACCAGAATCAAAAACAGTGATTACTAGGGCAAGGCAAAGGGGGAAAAAGAAAGAAAGAACTGAATACAATACATTAACAAGATCAGAAACAAGGCCACACTAAAGCTACCAGCACAACTATGTTTAATGAAGCATTATTTACCATAGCTAAGATATGGAACCAACCCAGATGCCCCTCAGTAGATGAATGGATCAAGAAAATGTGGTATATATAATATATACAATGGAATTCTATGCTTTCATCAGAAAGAATGACATCACCCCATTCATTAGGAAATGGAAAGACTTGGAAAAAATCATTTTAAGTAAAATAAGTCAGACCCAAAGAAACACAGGCTTGTTGTTATTTGTAATAATTAGTAAATATCTAGGATAGTACTAGAAGGGTAATCCTTCTAGGATTACAATAGCTCAATAGCTAAGTAAAGGCTTTTAAGGTAAGGGTTCTCTTGACAAAAACCTCACTAAAATGAAGAAATGAGAGAAGAAAAACTATAGATAGATAACAGATAAATAAAACATAGGCAGGATAATTGAGGTAACAGAAGAGCTGTAGAAGAAAATACATGCGGATTTGTACATTACAATATGCTGTATAAATTTACACCTGAAAGGTAAGTGAGAGGCCAAATCATGCAGCATCTAGAGAAATGAACACTGAGGATGCCTGACTGGATGTGTGAGTGGGTAAGTGGGTAAATGGTTGTGTGGATGGATGGATGACAGAGCAAATGGGCAGATGTGTGTATTTGTAGATAGGTGAGTGGATAGGTGGATGGGTAGATGGAGGGATGGATGGATGGTAGTTGGATGAGTGAATGATAGGAGGATGGGTAAATGAATGGATGAATAGATGTACAAAGGTAGGTTAATGGGTGTAGTGATAAGTAGATGATTGAAGAATAGTTATATTTTCAGTCATTACTGATGTATTTCTAGAGTAGGACAACCTTGGCTTAGAAGCTCATGTATGGAAATTTTATTTGATGTCCTAACCCTAACACTATGAACAAATCTTGAACAAATCCTCTAAGCTCTCTAATGCCCAGATCCTTTCATTTAAAAATGAGAAAGTAACCATCTGTTTATCTCACTACTTTATTGCAAAAAGTAATTAATTAATGTGTAACACTACTTTGAAATACTGTAACGTTTCTCAAAAATTAAGGATGATAATGAGGAGGGAGGGGCTTTGGTCACCTAGCTGATCCTTATCAGGGCTCCCAAATCACCTTGGGTGTGTTCTGACGACGTCTGCACTTAACAGAAACTGATCTCTGAACCTGGGGCACCAGAAATGATTAAGAGGGTAGCTCTTAGGGCAGGAACTTAGGAATATTTACTATTTTTCTACTTCCCAAAGGACTGTGAAAATCAGGTTGTATGTGCCCATATCCCAACAGAGGCCCCTCAGAATTCTCATTGTGGTGGAGATAGGTGACTCAGTCTCATAAATGTATTTGTGTACCACCCAAGACCTCAGACCTTTCACCTCCCCTTACATTAATCTTTACTTATAGATGTTAAGCATGCTTCTGCTGGCCAAGGGACCTCCACTGACTCCCTGTGTCCAGCCTCTCTTAAGTCAACTTGATTCTCCTAAGGTAGAATTAGCAACTAGTTCATTACTTTTATCTGAACCAAGGCTTGCCGAATATGATTATAGTCAATGACCTGGGAGATTTGCAATGCGCTCTCTCTCTCTCTCTCTCTCATGTTACCTTTCTTTTTCCCCACAGTGTGTGTGTGTGTGTGTGTGTGTGTGTGTGTATTTACTGAGAATTTAACCTAGACCTCATGATTGCTAAGCAAAGTTCTGGTTCCACTTGAGCCACATCCCCAGAACTTTTGTTTTGAGATTTATTTATTTGTTTGTTTGTTTTATTTATTTAGTTTTGAGATAGGAACTCATTAATTGGCAACTGCTGGCCTGCAAAGGAGAATCTCCTGCTGAGATTTCAGAGTAGAGCCTATGTGCTTAGCCTAACTTCAAAATCTTCAACTTCACAATGTCGCTAACGGATAGTATTTAGTAAAAGCAGAATTTCAGATTTTGAAACAGGATCATTTCCAGCATGTCACTCAGCATGGAGATGCTGCTGCTGGAGATGTGGCTCTGCCGCTACACCTTGGTGAGGGCAGATGCCTATCCTCTCCCAGAGCTTGTTGCTTAGCCTGAGAGGTAAATAAATTTTGAACAGCCAATTCAGCTTCCACTTAATCCCAATGGGTGTATGGAGATGGCACCACATTGTACGTGGCCTTCTATATGGGCCCTTTGATGGATGCTGAACCCATGTGCTCAGAAATCCCACCACATTTCAGACTGTGATCAAGCTGATTTGGTCTGCTTTCTTAGGTAGTGGTATGAAAGACAGCTTCTAAATTTCTAATGAATGAGCAGAACTTAGAGCTCAGTCTTGTTTTGGCTCAAAGGGACTTGGGTTGCTTTGAACATGTTTGTGTTATAAATGGTCTTAGAACAAAAGCAGATCTGAGGAATGACAAGCTATACCCCCTGCCCACGTGTGGTTCCCTCCTTAGCACAGAAAAAGGACTTTCTGCTTTCAGCTGAAGCTTGACAGAATTGTAAAACTTCCCAGTGATTAATTAGTCATCATTTTATCCACAGCTCTTAAACCAATGGAGCTCACATAGCGCCCTGGCTGCGCTCAGTGAAATACTGCCTGTGACATTTACTATGAGCATTAGCAGTAATTTACCCCTCATTAATCAGAGCAGTCAGCTACAGTACTTTTCAATCATGCATACTACTTACTTTACTAGTTGGCTGGAATATTTTATTCATCCATTACTCTCAGAGGCTCTGCAAACAGCTTGTAAATTTAGACAAAGCCCAGCATCCTGAGCAATGTAGCACCCTTTTATGTCTAATTTATGGACCGAGTTTATATTTGTGCCAGGACTTAGGCTTTCCTACTGATCAAGGTTTGAAATATACAGCTATAAACTCGACTTTTGCATTGGTCCATCAGATAGGAAGCCCAGTGGTTTCCCCAGTGTTGCTTTTTTGTGGATTTCTTTATAGCAATCTATGGAAGATCATTGCCAGCTCCAACTTCCTGAAATCCATAGTCAATCTACTATGATACAAGTAGGAGTTACCTCTGACTAGGTTACAAATTAATTCAATTCCTACTTAAAAGGAAAATTGATCCAGTGTTGTTGACTTACAACCTGTGATCCTAGTTACTAAGAAGATTGAAATCTGAGGCTCATGGTGGGGAGCCAGAATGGGCAAGGAAAGTTCTGGAGATTCATTAATTTTTTTTTGTAAAGATGCTGTACAGAGGGGTTACAGTTACATGAGTAAGGTAATGAGTACATTTCTTGTCGAACATTTTTACCTCTCCTTTGTTTCTTATCTTCAACTAACCAGCAAAAAACTAGGGCTAGAGCTGTGGCTCAAGGGGTTGAACAAAAATGTCAAGGCTCTTAAAAGGCTTTGAGTTCAATCCCCAGTACTGGTGCCTGCGTGCGCATGCACGCACGCACGCACACACACACAGCAAAATGCATATCTTTGAAGTTGAAGACATCTCTAATACCATACTACCATTTATATATGGAATTTTATTCTTGTCACAAATTCATGTTCTCAGGTGTGAATCTTCAAGGGCTCACTTAGCTTAAGAAACACAGATTTTAAAAATGATCTGGAGAGCTGTAGGTACAAAATTTTTGAGAAAATTGCCGTTTTACACAGTACAGTAAGCTATTGGTTATGAAACATGCCTAATTGAGTTGCCCTTATTGTTACCATCTGTTAGATTTTATATTATGCAGAATTGCTTACTTTTCTTCTTTTAGCTTTTATTTATTTATTTTTAATTTTTATAATTTAATTTTCTTGTAAAGGTGCTGTAGAGAGAGGTTACAGTTATATCAGTAAGGTAATGAGTACATTTCTTGTCATCCATTGCTACCCTCTCCTTTGTTTTTCTCCTACTATCCCTCCCCCACCTCCCCCACTTCCCCCCCCCCACAAAGTTGTAAAGTTCATTTCCAACATAGTGTCTTGTGAGTATCATTGTTGCAATGGGTCATTCTGTGTCCTTGTTTCAGCATTTTGCTATTCCCCTTCCTCTCCCCAAATTAGATAAATGTATATGATGCAATGTAGCAAATCACAAACAGTGACAACAGGTATATATCATAGGAGGTAGAATACACCAAGGAAACAAAAGAATCACACAGTACATTAAAAACAACAACAACAAAGAAAAACCTCTTGTGTCCATATCTTGGGGTTCATTTTGCTTAGCATCATCTTCTATGGCCAAATGTACATAGCTTTTGAGCTTTTCTGCTCATCTGATAAGATTATCTTAGACATATACTAATTATTGTAAATGAGGGAAACCAGGGGACCTATATTTCTTTGGGTCTGGCTTACTTCACTTAAGATGAGTTTTTCCAAGTCTTTCCATTTCCTAACAAATGGGCTGCTGTCATTCTTTTGCTTACTTTTCTATTGTTTAAATGTTCTATATTATATTGTATTGATTTATGAGTGTGTGCGTTTTGTGTGTGTGTGTGTGTGTGTGTGTGTGTGTGTGTGTGTGTGTGTTAGTTCTGAGGCTTGAATTCAGGGTCTGAGTGCTGTCCCTGAGTTTTTTCCTCAGGGATCGTCATTTCAGCTCCACTTCTGTCTTTTGGTGGTTAATTGGAGATGAGTCTCATGGACTTTCCTGCTCAGATTGCTTTGAACCACAATTCTTAGCTCTCAGCCTTTGTAGTATTAGGATGACATGCATAACCCATCAGTGCCTGGTTTATATTATAAAATATTAAACTGCCCGGAACCCCTGCAAATCATTCTAATCTAATGTATATTAAATTTACTTTTGGCCAGTAGTTGGTGGCTCATGCCTGTATTTCTATCTATACCAGAGGCTGATATAGGAGGATAGTGGTTTGAAGCTAGCAAAGCCAGCTACACACAGAAATGTCTGAGACTCAGTCTTCAAAATAACTAACAAAGAGCTGGATTGGAGGTGTAGCTAGCTCAAGTGGTAGAGTGTCAGTTGAGCAACCAAGACAAGTGAGCAGGGGTCCTGAGTTCAAACTTCAGTACTACCCAAACAGTAAAATAAATTCTGCTTTGTTCTGTCCCATGTAGGAAGTCCAGAGCGCAATCTACAATGGTTAAGTTCAGTTCTATTGCTCTTCTGATTGGCTAATTTGGATTCTGTGTAGACTATGCCTTGGATTAACGAAGAAGAATCAAGGAACTGTTTTATCTAATAAATAATGTAACTCTATAGGTTTCTATTGTAATAGCATTTTGTAACTTCTAGTAAAATGCCATTGGAAGTGGGGAATTCTTGTTCTAAACAAGGATGGGAAGTATTATGTATGTTGGTGGCATACAGTGAACTAAGATGGAGGTGGTATTGTACATGGCATATTTTCTTCTAGTTTTGAAGTTCAAATTAATACATGAAGCCTTTCCCTTTTCCTGTTTCCTTGCCTCCCAGTTTCCCTCCCTTCATCTCTCTTCTTTCTCACCAGATGCAAGGCTTGAGCTTAATGTTTCTCACTTTAGCATGGCTTACTTGCTTATAATTCAAGCTCTAACACTTAAACCATGCTCCTAATCCAGCTATTTACAGGTTAATTGGAGATGGACTCTTGGACTTCTATTTTTTTTGGGGGGGTCTGGTCATGGGGCCTGAACTCTGGGCCTGGGCACTGTCCCTCAGCTCTTCAGCTCAAGGCTAGCGCTCTACCACTTGAGCCACAGTGCCACTTCCAACTTTTTTCTTTTTGCTTCTGTGGTGCTGAGGAATCGAACCCAGGGCTTCATGCATGCAAGGCAAGCGCTCTACCACTGAGCCATCTTTCCAGCCCTCTCTTGGACTTTTTGTCCCAGCTGGCTTCAGTCCCAAAATTCAGCCCTTCATTTGCATCATTATTTCTTTTTCTTGCTAGCATACCTCTCAAGGGAAATAATAATAGCTTCATAGAACTCACTTTTCAAAATGTCCGTTTGAGCTCTAATGTGGAGAAAAGCATTCTTCTGTGAGAAAATCTGGTCACTAAGTAAGTCCTGTCCCAGTAAAAGTTGAGTTATCCACAATTTCTACAAGCAACATTCCTGTGTAGCACTCATTTCTAACAGAGAAATTGTCCTCAAACAGGGGCCAATCATAGCTTTTGAACTGGGATTTAGTGGATTATGCCTGTAAGCCTAGTTACTCAGGCTAAGCTCTGAGGAGCCTGGTTTGAAAGTAGTCTACACAGAAAAACCTGTGAGACACTTATCTCCAATTAAGCACCAAACAGCTAGAAGTAGAGATGTGGCTCAAGTGGCATAGCAGTAGCAGATATATACAAAAAATCCTTCTAAGCTTCAAAAATTTTTGTTCGTGGTTAATGTGGTTCTTCTTTTCTCCCATGTGAGTCATCACCAGAAAACAAAAGGAAACAAATAATTCCTTATAAATAAGCAAGATGCCTCCACTGAAGAGGGCACCTCTACCCAGCAGTCCTCACTGGTGAGTCTCGCTTCTTATCCTGTATCCCTCAGTAAAGATGAAGGCCAAATGTTGCAAGTTATAGTTTTAGGGGCTCCAAGGATTAGGTGGACTACAAAGGCTCCAATAGGTATTGTAACTGGTTTAAGGTTCTAAAAGCCTAACCAATATTAAAGAGTATGTTAGAATCCTCCAGTGAGGATTTTTTTCAAAGGCAATATTTTCCAAATCTCTTTGGAAATGTGTTTTTGCTCATTTTAAAGAATCTCTAATAATGTGTCTCTCTGCTCTGTGGCCAAGCTTGCTTGCTATTGTGAAGATGGTAGACAAAATAAGGCATATGTCCTGGCTGGGTCATTTAACCTTCAGTGACCTTGTTCATTTTGATGCATTTTTTTCAATTCTCTTCACAACATGCTGTCTTCATTTAAATTGCCTTACATGGCTTCTTTTTATTACCTTGCAAGATATGCAGAGTCAGTTCTTTGACATATCCTACTGTTTTTATGAGTAAATGCCACAGCTAACGTGTACAAAATGAAGATTTTCTCAGGATTTATTGGAAAAGATGTCACATAAGCTTCTTTATCATGAGTTGGAAAATAAAACATTTTCTTAATGAATCATGATGGTGCATCAAAGAACCTTCAAAAAATAGGTGTTCTCTAGGTCTGTGGGAAAAAGTAGGAATTTCAAGGCATGACCCAGAACCGTTGCTCTTTCAATACCAAAAAAATGCAATCTTAAATCCTCACCAACGTCTGAAGTAATTTCAAGTGATTTTAAGACAAGGTTCTATATGTAGATATTTAGAGAAGATGTGGAGAGGTGATGTGAATTTTATTTAACTTTAGTTCCCTTAGAGAAGATAAATCATGTAAAAAAAATTCATAAAAGATCATGTGGGGGCAATGCGATTGTCTTCATCCCCAGGTTTCTTATACTTTTTATAATTCCAATATTTGAGAAAGGCTTAAGTGAGTAAACACAGAACAATATTGTAAAGTATATCTGTAATAAGCTTCCATGTCACCTCAGCTTTATTGTCGGGAATTTTGTTGTTATTTTAACTTGTGTTATTTACTTAATGTTCCCAAAATATTGTGAGTTTTCATGAAAAATCTTCCAATCATCACAGTGGAATATTTTGGATTTCTTTATGGTGTTTGGACTACCTTATGATTTTCCTGCTTGTCTATCAAAGTAAGAATATTCCAATGATGTTCTTACAGAAGCTGCTTAGCTGCATAACCTGCCATGTGATTTGGTGCAGATAATTTGATTTTACTGCCAAACCCGAGTTCATATTAGTGCAGGGTTTCTGTATTTTCTCTTCTACATGAAATTTAAGCATAAGACATAACTGCTTTTGACAACTTAGTTTCCCAAGGAGCAAAAGAGAAAGCAACAACACAATGATAATACAAATAATTGTGAAATGGGATCACATGTATAACTTTTTCCCAATAAAGCAATTAATATTCATTTTTATAAGAAAGATCACTTTTTGATATTATTTCAAAGCATCAGGCTGCATTTTGTTACTAATACAGATCGTTAGTCTCATAAGATTAACATTGTCTCAATATAGTACCAGTTTTCTCACCACAAGTTACAATACTTGTAAATTTGCATAAATAGGAGTCTTAAATTAATATGCCTTTTACAGTCTGTAAAGAAGACTCTATTTCCACATTTTCATTACTGTTATTAATTATATGGATACATCTGAGTGCCTACCCAGCCAGTTCATTAACACCTCTATCCAGCCTTGTTTCTGACTTTGTGAATGGAAAAATATTCTTCAAGAATGAGCTATTGGGCTAGAAATGTGGCTGAATGGTACAGTGGTTGGCTAGCACACATGAGGCCCTGGGTTCAGTTCCTTGGTACCACATTAACAAAAATAAAATAAGCTAAAATAAATAAAAAATTGAAAAAGAATGAACTATCATTGGACAAAATAACTAAGGATCATGCCTATTTTGCTCTCTACCTACATGCTCATTCATTTTTGAAATGTTAATCCATAGATTTCCAAGTCTCCAAAGTGGTAAACAATATCAATGATATCATTAACTACGGCCCATCACTTTTCATACCTAAAACTTCTGAAAATCCCTGACCATTAAGCCCATGATGGCCACGTTAGTTAACTTTACATCATAGTTCCAACAATCCCATGCAACTTCTTTTCTCATTCTCCTACAAGCCTCTCCTTGCTTCCATTTTCTCCTGACCCTACTTCCCTGGAATCTGGGGGCAGCCCCCACTCCCATTTCTATGCCAAGTCCACATGTCTCAGAGCCTGGAGTAGCACAAACCATATCTTTTTTCCATTTTTGTTTATTTTTATTTTTTATATTAGTAAGTTTTTTTAATTGTGAAAATACTGTACAGAGGGGTTACAATTACATGAGCAAGGTAATGAGTCCATTTCTTATCAAGCATTGATGTTGCCTCCTCCTTTGTTTCCTCTTACCATCCCTGCCCTCCCATCCCCTCCCCCCTGCCAAAGTTGTAAAGTTCGCTTTTTGACATAATGTTTTGTACATCTCATTGTTGCAATGGGTCCACCTGTATCCCTATTTAAACAATTGATTTTCCCCCTCCCCTCCACAAATTATACCAACATCAAATACAGTGAAAGCAGTGGTTATACCGTGGGGGAGGGACATACAAAACAGCAAAAAAATCATCTTATAAATATGTTAGAAACAATTGCAAGAAAGAAAAACCATTTGAGTCCTTATCTTGGTGTTTATTTTGCCTAACATCAACTTATCTGAACTTTTCTGCTTGACTCAGACATATACTAGTTATTGCAAATAAGGGAAACCATGGGACCTATGTTTCTTTGAACCTGGCTTACTTCA
>NW_012267402.1:780681-828616 GCF_000151885.1 Dipodomys ordii | reverse complement strand
TCAACCTCTCTAGCCATAAAAGAAATGCAAATCAAAACAACATTGAGATACCACCTCACCCCAGTTAGAATGGCTATAATCAAGAACTCTAATAACATCATTTTTTTTCTTTTCTGTGGCTTTACCTCAAACAAAAGGCTTTATGACTTCTTAAGGATTCATGAACTAATATATCACTCAATGGACAAATATTTATTAACTTTTATTATGCACTCTGTATCTTACTAGACTTTTACAAATACATAATAATATTTCATCTTCTCAATTCTGTACAGTTTTATAGGCCTGATGTTATTTGTTACTTTTTTCTTATGTTGTAAGTGCCTATAATTTCTTAAGTTATATGTTGAAACATTGTGGTATAGACTTTACCCCAGCTATAACTTTGATAGCCCTCTAAGTTTGTCTTTTGATATGAGGAGTCACTGCTGTCACATCTTGCTCCTCTGCTCCCTTTTCTTTATGTTTTCTGGACAAATTCAAACTATCTTGTTCTCTAGTTTCCTCCTGAATGTAAACTTAGGGCTGTGACCATGAATCATCTTGATAATTTTGGTATTCTGAAATTTGAATCCATGTCCAATTATACTCAACTCTAATTTTTCCTATGAAACTACTGATGTTGCACTTGGAATGGAATTGTTTGACTTAAGCAAGGATGACACACGTACACCTGTGTGTGTATGTGTGTGTTTTGTGTGTGTCTGTCTGTAAGAAAAACAGAAACTGAGAAGCTGATTGGCTTAGTGCTAGTCATTCCTCAGATCTGCAAGACATAATTATACTTCATTCTTATTTTTGCATTATTTAAGTTACCAATTACCAATTATTTATTAAAAGCAGATTATATGCTAGGAAAATATCAGGCATTTGTTGCTGTCAAGAGCATGTCATTTCTGCCAGAGCTGGTGGCTCACACCTGTAATCCTACCTATTCAGGGGGCTGAGCTCAGAGGATCACTTTTTGAAGGCATCCCTTATGGTCAGGGAAGTCTGTGAAGCTCTTATTTCAAAATAACCACCAAAAGCAGGTATGGAGATATGAATCATGTGGCAAAGCAGACAAAGAAGCTAACAGAATGAGTGTAGAGTTCTGAATTTGAACCCCAGAACTGAAGACAAACAAATAAAGGTTTCCAAAGAAACCTTTGTAAATTTCTTATACATCTTGGTATCTGATAATTACATACATACATACATATATACATATGTTTGATGATCAAACACACACATATTTGGTTGAATTTTATATACATATTGTATAATATGATATATGTAGTATAATATAATATTTGCCATGTTAATTCTTCAAGGTGGAAGTCACAGTGTTGCTTCTCCAACCCCTCTGCTTCCAAACACTTTTTTTATCCTACACACAAACTCTCAAACAATTATTCAATCTCTTTACCACTAATCTACTTTTCCATGTAATCTTCTTGACATATATTGGTTTTGCCCATGTTTTTCATTAGTTCTCTGAGCATATTTAGTAAATCAAGTATGGCTTCCTCAGGATGAGTTTGTCTTCTTATTGGAAAATAGGCAGGAACTCATTGTGTTCCTTTTAATGGGTGGTACTTTCTGTTTCTTTGTTAGTATTGTACTAGTTTGCTGAAATCTTGATTTTGAGTATTAAAATGCAGAAGTCTGTAAATCATATTTTCTCCTATCCTTTGGCTTTGTTTCTTTCTGTTGGCATTGATAACAACTAGAGTAGTTAATATTCGAAGCAGATTTTCCAAACAACTTATCTCTGTATGTATGTATGTATGTATGCATGCATGCATGCATCTGTTTATCAATCAATCTATCTATCTATCTATCTATCTATCTACCTACCTACCTACCTACCTACCTATCTGGTGACATTTGAAGGGATTTCCTTAAACACATATAACTAAAGTGAAGGATCGAGAAAGAGAGAGAGGAAGAAAAAGGAGAAAGAGGAAGAGGAGGAGGAAGAGGAGGAAAAGGGAGAAAGGAAGGGAGGAAGGGAGAGAAGGGAAGGAATAAAGAAGGAAGGAAGAGAAGAGCCTACTTCTCTCAATCTCTGTAGATCATTCTTATACAGAAAAAAATACTTTCAATAGTTAAGAGATTTAGACTAATATGAAAAATCAGAGTATTCTTGGGCTTGTCTGAGAATGTTCATGGTTTTGTAACTTCCCTTCTACAATTTGCTTTTGGTGGTGCTTGAGTTTTCATTGGGGTTTGAATGCAGGGCCTTGTATTTGTTACACAGGTGCTCTATTATTTGCTCTACATTCGGCTCTCCTTCCCTTCCCTTTCCTTTCCTTCCCTTCCCTTCCCTTTCCTTGCCTTCCCTTCCCTTCCCCTTTTCCTTTCCTTCCCTTTCTCCTTTCTCCTTTTTTTTCTTTCCCTTCCCTTTCCTTTTCTTTTTTCCTTTCCCTTCCCTTCCTTTTCCTTTTTTTAGGAGAGACCTTGTGACTATGATTTTTCCTTAGGGCTCTACACATTCCTGTTCCCATATTTCCTGAATAGCTGGAATGATAGTTATAGTTATTCCTTGTGTGTACCACCACTCCTGACTTGTAGGTTGAGAGATGAAGTTTTATTAACTCTTGGGAGTTGGCATTGATCATGTTTCTTCTAATCTTACCTCTTCAATAGCTAGAATTACAGGCATGTACCCTCATACTTTTCTACAATCTACCTTTGAGTGCCTAAATTTCCCATAGAAACTTGACATTTTAAATTCTCTTACATCTTCTGTGATCAGTGGTGTATCTCAGCCACAATGTTTGCTTCAGCCACCCGCAGCTTGTCTGGCCTGAGTGAATTCCAGGTTTAGTCATACACAGACTTAAGTTGCCTCCAGGCAGTTTAGAATTAACAAGGGTCATACTTGAGGGATAAGGTCTACTCTACTTCCTCCAGAACCAGCCACCACATTCCCAGCCAGAACTTGAGGCTGCCAACTCAAAAAAAAGTAGGGGTGGGTGGCTTTTACCCCTTGTAGCCAGTAGAACACTTTCTTGTCATTTCTAAGTTGTCTTTTCTTTGGCCCATCATTCCCTCAGTTGCTGCAAGCCTTTGGCTGTTTTCCACAGTCTTTCCAAAATAGATTCTGACCATTTCTTTTTGCTTTCCACATGTGTGGGAGGCTAGGATGGTGGAGCAGCCAGCCTGCCAGTTCTTACCTCACAGAGTTTGTGCTCTCCATACTAGCTATCCCTTGCTTAGGAAAGCCATGCATATCTGAGAAAGCCATTCCATGTGGTTATATGAAGATTTACTTAAAAAGAATTTTGTAATTAGAAAAACTTCAGAGGGGCCAGGCATGGTGGCACATGTAATCCTACAGACCTCAGCAGAAAGTGTGACCCAATCTAATGGCTTATTATGCCATGAATCAAGTGGTAGAGTGCCTGTTTAGCAAACACAAGACTCTTGAGTTGAAAAAAAAAAACAAAGCACAGAAAATGTTTTACATGCAAAGAGAAGTCAAGTATGAGACGAAGGCCTAGTAAGAGTTGTGTACACTCACCATCCTTGGTGGGGATGGTAGAGAAAGCTGCAGGAGAAATCCACCTAAATGGGAATCCTCAGATCTTAGCCCCTTGAATATGGAATAGGATTAGAGGTGTGAGCCACTGACACCTAGTGATGATGCATGGAAGGTCTCTCACCTGGAGATCTTAAGGGCACACTGGTCTCTTACAAAGTGTCATAGACTTGTATTTTTTCTGGCTCCTCAACTGACTTTTTTGCTTTCTAGGTAGCACTGTCCAAGAGAACTTTGTGTAGAGGTGGAAATATTCTATCAACATACTCTCCAACTTGACAGCTACTCAACACATGTGGCTTGTGAGTGTTTGAAGGACAGCTTCATGTGACTGAGCAACCTCACTTCATTTAAATGTGGCTAGTAGTTACCATCTTGGACATGATGGCTTCAGGGTTCTTTAAAAATAGGCATGGTGAAAGTAGATTGCTAGGTACACACATGTTTTAGTTTGTTGAAGACCAAGATGGATTAGAAAACTCAGTGCATGTATAGGCACAGGAGATGACATATGCCACTTCTTTTTACCATTTAATGTCTGTGTTTGGCTCACCTAGATGAAAGGGGGCTCAAGATTCTATTCCTTGGCTGTTCGGACACATCTACTACATAATCACTGTGCAGAAAGAGCAAGGTAAAGTTTGGCTACAGATAGCATTTACTCTGATGTAGGGTATAGTAATGGTATTTAGACACATCTTCCAAAATTATTCTAATGTCTGTTCATGGTTGGAAACTAGTAGGTAATTCTTTAGCATTTGTTAATTCACTCATGGTTATTGTTCAATGAAGCTTCACTGTTGCATGTGTTCATTTCTATTGTTCCTGACTGCAGTATTTTATGGATAGACAGTTTGTACTTTTAAGTTTTCTTTAGATGGACATACACTTAGAGAAAAGAACTCACATATTTTCTAGGTGTTTGGGTTAGCAACAATTTCCCTCAATTATTCTGATTTCTCTCTTTATTTTTCCCATTTAAAAACCAACACAGAATTCTACTGATTCTAAATATTGAAAGAGCAAAATACCAAATCTTTGAGCACTTGGATGCCTATAGAAAAAAAGATAAGATTTTTTTCCACTAAGAGATGCCTAGTTCTAGAAGGGAAATTGTCATTACCTGATAATTATGTTACAGATTTGTGGTGGTATATTTAAGCTATTTCCCAGGACTGGGGGGTGGATTGGCTTTCCCAGGGCTGCTTGACTTTATAGAGATAACATTTGAGTGGGATGCAGACTGAATAGAAATTCTTGTAATCAAGAGAAATAGGAACAATCTTTGATTCCTATTGTTCTTACCAGCATAGTATGCCCTGCTTATTGTGAGTACTTGAAACTGTCTCTTAATAATTAGGACAAGGATTGCTAAACTTCACAAGCTTCTTAATTACCTAGGCTGCCCCTAATCAGACAACCAGAGAAAATGCTGGGTCACTAGCTAAGGTCTATTTTGGCATATCTGAATATTTGTTTGGCTGTTTCTATGTCTTCTTCAGCATGAATGTTGAAATGAACTCATAATCAGCTAGCACGGCAACAACTCACCTGTATTTGGGAACTCAAAACAAGGATCAGCAAGCAGCAGAGAAGAATTCTGGCATCAACCAGGACAGGAAAGCCACTGCTTCGGACTCTAGCTTCTTTTCTGAGCCCAAGGTTCTCCAATGGATGGCTTTTAAGGAAATGTGTGTCCTACTTCTAGGTCATAGTGTACCATGGGAAATGGCTTGGTAAAATTGACCTATTTTCTTCAAAATACAATTTCTTTTTCCACCTTGTCATTTTTCTCTGTAGCGGATAAACCAAGATTTAAGGATATATATATTACTGACATTCATATCCTAAAAGCAATTGTCTTTGGCATAGGAAAATGTAGACCTTCTAGCTTTTGTTTTATTGGAAATTTTGTTTTAGTTTCCCCCCCCCCTTTTTTAGTGTCAAGGTGATGTACAGAGGAGTTACAGTTACATAAGTAAGGTAATAAGTATATGTCTTGTCAAACTTATTACCTCTTCCCTCATTTTTATCCTACTTTCCCCCATCTCCCAAATTGTACAGATCATTTCCTAAATATTGTCTTGTGAATATCACTATTGCATTGGTTCCCCCTTTTGTCCTTCGTCTCACCATTCTGTTGTTCCTCTTCCCTTCCCTAATTCAGATAAATGTATATACAATACCAGGCTACCAAAATCAAATACAGTGACAACAAAGGATATACCATAGAGGGAAGAATATACAAAATAAACAAGAAATCTCATCATACATTAAAACAACAACAAAGAAAAAAACGTCTTGTGCCCATGTCTTGGAGCTCATTTTGCTTAGCATCAAGCTGTCAGGGAGAAAAGATCAATCACCTATAAAGGAACTTTTGTTTTTAATCTTCTAAGTTTATATTTTATTTTTAATCTTTTAAATTTATATTTTATGAACTTAATGCACCCTTAACCACCACCTTAAATATGTACTACTGTGCTAGATACGGGTTGATCATGCTTGTAATCCAAGCTACCGAGGAGGTTGGAATCTGAGGATCACAGTTCAGCCCTAAGAGTCTTATTTCCAATTAACTACCAGAAAGGCAGAAGTGGAGCTGCGGCTCAAGTAACAGAGTGCTAGCCTTGAGCAAGAAAGCTCAGGGACAGGCCTAGGCATCTGAGTTCAAACTCCAGCACGGGCAAGCAAGCACGCAAGCACTCAAGCAAGCAAGCAAGAAGGAAAGAAGGAAAGAAAGAAGGAAAGAAGGAAAGAAAGAAAGAAAGAAAGAAAGAAAAGAAGGAAGGAAGGAAGGAAGGGAGGGAGGGAGGAAGGGAGGGAGGGAGGGAGGGAGGAAGGAAGGAAGGGGGAAGGAAGGAAAAGGGAAGGAAGGAAAGAAGAAACTATGCAATACACAATGTATCTAATATATATGCTACAGATATTGTATCCATAATTTTTAATGAGATACATGTATTTCAGGCTAATCAGTATTGCTTATTTTTCCTTAGGAGTCATTCAAAGCTGAGGTTATTATGCACTACATTATTCAGAACCCCTGACTATCATATAATATTCCAAGATGAATTTGAGAAGACTGATGAATTTCTTTCTTGGACTCAGTTTCAATATGGTTATTCTTTCTTTATATGTGCCTCTAATGATCATTTGCTTAATTCAGGTAAGGTAGAGCATTCCTGTAATCCTCATATAGGACAAATTGAGGCAGTGGAATCTTGAGTTCTGAGTTACATAGAGATTTTGTCTGAAAAGAAGATGATGATGGAGGAGTAGGAGGAGGAAGAGAAGAAGGAAGAAGATGGAGGAGGAGGAGGAAGACAAAAATGTAGCAGGGCTACTCACTGGACACTGTTAAAAATAAACTATACACCTTGTGGGGGAGGGGAGTCAGGAGGGAAAAACTGGGAGAAAATGAGGGAAGGGATGACACCTGTTAAGAAAGAAACGTACTTATAACTCTGTACATCATTTTACAATAACAATAGAATAAAAATTACAAATACATAGTAATGATAAAAGAAAAGAAGAAGAAGAGGAGGAGGAAGAGGTGGAGGAGAGGAACAACAACAGGAAGAGGAAGAGAAGGAGGAGGAGGAAGAGGAAGAGGAAAAATAAAAAATTACAGTCTCAGAGATCAAGAGTCAGATTGGTGGATTTGATTCTTGAATCATTTGCTAGTTTTAGGACTTTGCACAATTTCCTTTTATGTAGATATTTCCTGTAAAATTAGACAATTATTAAAGGATTAAAGCATGAGTTTGTAAGAGACCACAGTAAAAAGAAGCTGCCTTTTTTTCCTTGCTGAGAAACATTGGCTCCTAATGTTATGGGAAATCCAGTCGAGCAAATATATCTATTTTGATTCTTGCATCTCACAGGAAAACAAGATGTGAACCGCAGGTGAGACATGGATGTAGTAAAAGTGATAGGAATGTTTATTAGGCAAGAAATAAGTAAGACAATGAGATTACAACGCATATAAATGTCATGGGAAGATAACAAGCATTTCAGTTAATCCTTAGTCATCCTCTGCCATCTTCTACTATCTCCCTAGGGTACAGACCTTGACCTTCAGTTAAATAGAGAGAACTGGGGCAGAGAATGAGAAAAGGTGCATTGTTAGAATTAAAGTCATAGGCAGGTTCAGAGGTGGTAGCAGGTATTCTGATAATCCATTTCCTCAGGATTGCTCTGGTAAGCCCTGGAGCATTTAGTCTCTGGGACATTAAGTCAGGGGAACATTATTGCACTCTTTTCCCAAATTGCTGCATCATGGGTGGGGTGGGATGGACTTACTGAGTTACATAGACCTGTAGAGCATGTTTTACTGGTCTGAGTCACTAATGGCAGTTCAGGAATTGAGTAAGATAAGGGCTACACAGCTTAGATTTCTGTTTATTTTTATTTCATTTTATTTACTTATTTACCTTGTGTTGGGAGTACTTAGGATTGAACTCAGGGCCCTGCTTTCATTAAGCTTTTTCACTTAAAGGTGAAGCTTTACCATTTGAGCCACACCTCACATTCTAGCTTTTTTTGTTGGTTAATTGGAGAGTAAAAATTTTGCAGATTTGTCTTCCCTGGCTGGCTTTAAACCATGATCCTTAGATCTCAGCCTTTTGAATAGTTACAATTGTAGGTAGGGGCCACTGGTTCCCTGCTGATTTCTCCATTTTTTATCTGTGTCTCTGAAGTCATGTTACATCTGTCTTGGAATCCAACAAGAGCTGAACAAATTACCAAGCTTTAATGCCCATCAAACAGTTTTTCGGACCAACTGACCACTTTGATCACATCTGTGACTTTATACTGTTAGCTGTGCACATCTTCTCACCCCTGCTTCTAATTCTTCCAGTTTATCCTAAGGCCAATGTCTGCAACACTGAAGAAAGCTAAAGATAGCTGAAGGTGCTATCTTTCTGTGGCTTATATATAATACATCTAGTATCATTAACAATACTAATAGTTGTCCCTCTCTAATTCTTTTTAATAAGTTTTTTATTGTGAAAGTACTGTACAAAAGGGTTACAATTACATGAGCAAGGTAATGAGTACATTTCTTTTTTTTTTTTTTTTGGTGCGGTCGTGGGGCCTGAACTCTGGGCCTGGGTGCTGTCCCTCAGCTCTTCAATTCAAGGCTAGCACTCTACCACTTGAGCCACAGCGCCACTTCCAGCTTTTTTTTTGCTTATGTGGGGCTGAGGAATCGAACCCAGGGCCTTGAGCATGCAAGGCGAGCGCTCTACCACTAAGCCACCTTCCCAGCCCCATGAGTACATTTCTTTTCAAGTATTGTTGCCTCTTCCTTTGTTTTCCCTCTACTATCCCTTCCCTCCCATCTCCACAACTACACTCTCCCTGTCTCCCACCTAAATTGTAAAGTTTGTTTGTCAACAGTGTCTTGTACATTTCATTGTTGCAGTGGGTCAACCTGTATCCCTATTTAAACAATTTGTTTTTTCCCTTCCCCTCCAAAAGAAAAAATGTGAGCTATGCCCCCACTTTGCCACCAACCATGGAATACTTGATAAATCCTCTTCATTAAGATTCATTATTTTCTTCTGTATTTTGAAGAAGGAAATACCTGAGTGGCACCATTGCATAGATTAAGTGGAAAAGATAGGTTAAGTAACCTGAGACATACTCTCAAATAGATAAAGTTAACTTTAGACAAACTGTGTATACACTTCAATACCACCAAAAAAGAGCTTGCTAAATCTACCTTTCACATATAAGGGGAAATACACATCCTTTGCTCTCTGGTCCTGATTTACTTCACTTGTATAGGTTTTTTCCAGGTCTTTCCATTTTCTTTAAAACTGGTATAATATCATTCTTTTTAGTGGAGAAAGACAAAAATCAAAGTTCAGCAAAATAAAACTCCAGGAAGCAGTTACTTGGTAAGGGGTGGTGTGGGGTCAAGGGAAAAGGGGTGGACATCAGTTATTGTTGGTTTTCTTGATAATGGCCATTCTAACTGGGTGAGATGGAATCTCAATGTTGTTTTGATCACAGCAGATTTGATCATAGCAGGGAATGTGGCCACAAAGGAATGCTACTATACATTTGGTAGGAAGGTAAACTTGTTCAACTATTCTGGAAAGCAGTATGGAGGTGCCTCAAAAGACTAAGCATAGAGCTTCCCTAATACCTGCAATCCCAGTCTTGGGCATTTATCCAAATGACCACAAACCAGGCCACATTAAAGCCAGCAGCACAATCACGTTCATTGCAGCAATGTTTACCATAGCTAAGATGTAGGATCAACCCAGATGCCCCAGAGTGGATAAATGGATCAAGAACATGTGGTATATATACACAATGGAATTCTATGCTTTCATCAGAAAGAATGACATTGCCAAATTCATAAGAAAATGGAAAGACTTGGGGAAAATTATATTGAACAAAGCCAAACACAAAGAAACATAGGTTGTATAGTTTCCCTTATTTGTAATACGTAGGATGTTCCTATAAATCTATAAGTAAACCTAATACATAATAAAAGGCAAGACATTATACTTGGACATAAGTTAAACAGGACTCCAAACATTCACATAGTGAGACCAAAGGAGGATATTCTTAGGAGAGGATCACAATGTCTTAATAGCTATGTGTATATGATCATATAAAATTATGCTTATGGAAGTGAACTCCAAGAAATGGAACCAAGAGGTTTTTATTGTATTATTTGAGATTCTTTTCACTTCATTTTTTTCTCCTTTTTGCTTTTTTTGAATTCTGGACCCTTTGTCTTTTATGTAAGTTTTGCTGATTTGGGGAGGGGAAGGGGAAGTACATAAAAGGTGGAACAAAGTGAAAACTAATTTAGCAGTGATACTCACTAGATAATATATTGAAAATGTACTATACAACTTGTGGGAGAGGGGTTGGGAGGAAAAAACTGAGAGAAAATGAGTGAGGGAGTGACACTGCTCAAAAAGAAATGTACTCATTACTTGACTTATGTAACTGTAATCCCCTGGTTATCACCTTTACAAGAAAAAACAAGGTGGTGGACAAATAAAAGGGAGGGGGGATGCAGTCAAGAATCCAATGTATATCTTACAAAACTAAGAAGAGTGGGGGAAAGGATGAATAGGGGGAGGGATGGATGAGAATGTTGAAAGGCATAGCACTGGCCAAGATATATTCTATTCATAAATTACCTTGTTAAATGGCAACTCCTTTATACAACTACTTAAAATTAGTAAAAATAAAAAGTAAACAAACACGAAGTATTTTTCTTTATTTGAATCAAGCCATAGAATTCTCTCTTTACAGTGTACATTTTGGTTTCTGATTGTTTTTTGAGATACTTCAGACATATTTGGATGACTGTATATATTTAAAAAAGACATATTTGGCTGACTGCATATGTAGAAGAGTCAAGGTAGCTGGGGACTGGTGGCTCATGTTGTAATCTTATCTACTTAGGAGTCTGAAATCTGGAGATTATGGTATGAAGCCAGTCTGGGTAGAAAAGTCTGTAACACTCTAACTTCATTTAAACAGTAAAAATCTCAGCTGGAGACTTGGCCCCAGTAAGAGAGCATCAGTAGTGAGTGAGAAAGTCAAACACTGCCTGACCTAGAAACATATGCGAACCATGTTATAAAATTAAAACAGAAAAGAATTGGAATATAGTTTATGGAACCAAATATATCCAAAATATTTTTATTTCAAAGGCAAAAAAGTAAAAGAGCGTTTATGTAATACTTTATATTCTCTTTAGTCATGCACTATCTTCAGGATCCTCTATTCTTCTCAATTTGGACTACCCATATTTAACATGTGGATAACAGCTGCTGTATGCACTAGTGTAGGTCAAGGATAAATGATGAGGCAAACCGAACTGCCTCTGTCTTCCCCCAGGTATATGATACTTGGGCTTTATGCAAATTAAAGAATAAATGTGTTTTACAATTTTACATAAAGTTACTTACTAGGATGGGCAACAAAAGGGCTAGGGGAAATCATATTTAAATATTACTTATTATGTTGGAAATTAACTTTACAACTTGGGGTGAGGGGAGTTGGTGGGGGGGAAATGGGAGAAAACGAGGGAGGGGGTAACAATGTACAACAAGAAATGTGCTCATCACCTTACTTGTGTAGCTGTAACCCCTCTGTATATCACCTTTACAACAAAATAAAATGAAAAATATTATTTCAGCCTTCTTTTTTCATCATTTCTGAAATAGAAATAAAAATCAATAGATTTTGCTCTCTTTCTTCCCTTAAATTCTATATTGGATTTACTAATCCTCTACATCACTCTGACAAAATAATTGTGTCACTCTAGTTTTTAAAAAAATGTTGCAATTACTATGAAATAGTCAATTAAACTGTAACTTGATTTTAGATTTAGCATGTGTCCTAGAGCATAACTCCTGTGTAATGGCCCCTTTTCTGCTCATATGCTTTCACTTACAAAGAATGGCTATGCAGTGTTGGTGCCATCACATGTAAGTGGCTGGAATCACTGTTAATGGAGTGCTAATGTTCATTAAATGAAAAAGCAATTTTTGTAAATCAGATTCTGATATACCGATTCTCAACAGTAATGCAACAGAAAGTTTCAGACTTACTGGTCTTAGTAACTGATCTAAGTAGTAAGTAGTTAAGGTATCCTTACTTGATCAGTGAGATTTTATTTTCAGTGTTAAGGATTGAGCTCAGGGCCTTGCAGTTGCTAGGCAAACACTCTTTCTTGAGCTAAGCCATGATTTTTTTTGTGGTTAGTTTGTTTTAAGGTGGGCTAATGTTATTCTGGTTGATCAAGAATCATGATTGTCCAAATTTCATCTCCATGTAGCTGAGGCCAAAGGTGTGAATCATCATACCTTGCTTAACAGTAGGGTCTTGTTTGATTCAGTTTGAGGATGCCAAGCAAAATATTTTAAATTGCTAGGTCCTGGTGGCTCATGCCTGTAATCCTGTCAGGAGGCTGAGATCTGAGGGTCATGAGTCCATACTAACCTGGGCAGGAGATTCTGTAAAATTATCTCCATTTAACTACCAGAAAACCAGAAGTGGCACTGTAGCTCAAAGTGGTGGAGCACTAGCCTTGAGTGAAAAAGCTCAGGGACAGGACCCAGGCACTGGAGTTCAAAACCTCTGACCACCACCAGCAGTAACAAAAATTAAATTATTTCAGGTTACAGTTACCTGCACCAGGGTTGAAAATAATGGATGAGAATTGTTTTTGGTCTTTGTAAGAAATGTTGAGTTTGGTAAAGAAATAGAAAAAAGAAAAGCAAACGCTTAAAGAGAACTAGCTATTTCTTTGGGATCTACCAACATATCAACATGGTCACTTATCCAATGAGACAAACAACATGTGTTCTCTAACAAGAAGCTTATACTGTGGGCCCTTTCTATGTAGGAAGAGACTATAGGTCTCTGAGAACACAGGTAGCCACGAAAGAATACAAGCTATGCTTGTTTCCATGCTGGAAAAGGCAAGGCAATTTATTGTCCTTTAATGTCTTCAGAGTAAACTTTGATCCAGTTAATATTACATTAATTGGATTAATTCATAATAGATTATTCAAAGTTCCAAAGTTGTAAGAGAACAAATTGACGTGTGTGTGTGTGTGTGTGTGTGTGTGTGAGAGAGAGAGAGAGAGAGAGAGAGAGAGAGAGAGAGAGAGAGAGAGAGAGAGTATGTGAGGGGGGAGAAAGGGAGAGAGAGTATGTACATGAATACTTTAAACCAAGAGAAGAGCTTCAATAGTTGTACACATTGGGGGATGGCAGAAGGAAGAAGAGAACCCAGCAAAGGAATTGAGAAGAGTTGGTGGAGACCTAATAAGAAGCCAATCCCAGGGGTAGTGGGTTGTTGGTAAGTTGATAGCTTAGTAGTTTCTTCCTAACAATTTGAATGAATGAATGAATGAGTAAGAAGAACTTGAATGAATAAGAAGAGCCAAGGTAACAGTACAGATTATATTCTAATGAGAAAAGTGAAGAAAGGCACCAGGGATTGTCAAATGAGTGACAGGACCATTTGACAATACAGTTAAACAGCTTGAAGAAATGAAAGACTACATAGAAAAAAATAGGAAGTAGCATACAACACACTCATGGGATGGGGATGGGGAGGGAGAGAGAGAGAGAGAGAGACAGAGACAGAAAGAGAGACAGGGAGAGACAGAGACACAGAGACAGAGAGACACACAGAGATCGACAGAGAGAGAGAGAGAAAGAGAGTCAAAGCTGCCATGAGGCAGCAAACTAGACAGCTCTGCTGAAAGGGCAACTATAGTCACAGAAGAAATGCACAGTTCTCACAAGCCTCAAATCCAATGTATGGATTTAGCATAACAGCATTGTGAGCCAGTATTGGAGAATAAATGCATGTCCTCAGTCTACATAGCACGAAGAGCTAGAACTATGTGCCTTGTTGAGAGTGGATCCATTGTTTCAAACTGAGATACTATGGGGAGTTGTAAACAAGGCATAATCAAAACTCAGGAATCCCAAGTACACTCTGTCACAGTGCCTGGGTATGAGTTCAGCCATACAAGACAGCTGTGTAGAGGAGAGGGCTGACAAGTTTAATCACCAGGGAGATCAGGCTGTAGAGGTGTTGTAGATTTCAGGAGTGAGCCCCATGGCCTGAGGATTACTGCTGATATATAACTCTGAGTTTGAGCCTACAGCTAGCAATTGCTCAGCTCTAAAACTACCTCCCTGGGTCGTACAGTTTGAAGCCAAGAAGGATGGAGGTGTCTGAGACTAGAAGGGATGTGACTGATTGTCCTAGTTTCCCACTCTAGTGATGATCTCAAAGCTGTTTGTTTCCCTCACTCTCTAATGCTCTTAGGGTACATCTCTAGTGTGCAAACTGGTGAGAAAGTTCTGGAGAAAGTGGGAATCTGCCCAGCCCACAGGCCACAAAGCTCAATGGAGTGAGTAGTGGCTCCTGGTACATCAAGAAGGGAAATTGCTAAAATGAAGACAGTTCTGAAGGTAACAATGGATCTTTAATGAGTCTGGCCCACCTGCCCTGTAGCTTGAGTAGTGGGAATCACAGTAGGCTCTAGCTCTGTATCACTATCCATCCTTTACCTGGAAAATTCCAACATGAGAGCCAAGAAAGAAGATTCTGCAGTCTTCTTCTTCTTCTTCTTCTTTTCTTCTTCTTCTTCTGCTGCTGCTGCTGCTTCATCTTCGTCTTCATCTTTTTTGTCTTCTTCACTTTTATTTACTTTTTTATGTGTGGTGGTACTGGGGCTTAGACTTAGGGCCTTGTACTTTCACTTGGCTTTTTTATTTAAGGCTATTATTCCATCACTTGAGCCACAACTCTACTTTGGCATTTTGGTGATTAATTGTGGAAAAGAGTCTAATGGACATTTCTGCCCTGGCTGGCTTTGAATTGTGATTTTCAGATCTCAGCTTCCTGAACAGCTGATTATAGGCTTGAGCCATCAGCATCTGGCCTATTTACTTTCTTTGTAATTACTTTTTCCTTTTAACTATAGTTTTTAGCATTGCTTTTACTGTAGTTTATGTTAAGTCATTATTTATGACTTCTGCTTTTATCTTCATTGAAGTTTATGTATTTTTTATCTCACAGATTTCTTTATCTCTTGCTCTTTTTACTCCCTCTACTTCCTCAACTTCTTTTCTTTTTTCAAGTCACATACCATATGTCCCCCCTTATTTTTGTTTTAGTTATCTTCCATATAGGAATTTGCACTTATTCCTTGGACTGGCTTTCCTAACTCATGTAAGTGACTCTCATATAAGTTAGAGTTCAGATATGAATCACCATGCTTATTATTATTATTGTTGTTGTTATTTTAGCGTTTTTGAGATAGTCTTGCTAACTATCTGTCTGGAATGGCCTTGAATCATAGTCTTTCAGATCTCCTCTCCGTGAGTAGTTGGGACATTTATTTTCCTCTGTTTACTGGCAACGTAGTAGTGGGTTTTCATTATTCTTAATTGTTTTCCTATATCTGTTTTGTTTGGTGTTTTGACTGTGATCATATTTTCTTCTTTCTGGTACTGAGAATTGAGCCCCCAAGGGAAGGCTGGTCACTAACAAGATGCATGGGTTATTTACTTAATGGGATATTGTTCATCCATAAAGAAGAATAAAATGATGTAATTTCATGGATGGAATTGGAGATCATCAAACAAAATAAGCTATTTTGTAAAACGATACAAAAATATGAGGCAGATTATTTGTGAAGAGTAAAAAAGCAGGAGTGAGGGAAGGAGCAGATTCTCCAAAGTACATTATTTGCCTATGTGAAAACATCACGGCTGGGAAGGTGACTCAGTGGTAGAGTGCTTGCCTTGCATGCACAAGGCCCTGGGTTCCATTCCTCAGCACCACATAAGCAGAAAAAGCCAGAAGTGGGGCTGTGGCTCAAGTGGTAAAGCACTAGTCTTGAGCTGAAGAGCTGAGGTACAGTGCCCAGGCCCAGAGTTCAGATCCCATGACCCGGGGGAAAAAAAAAAGAAAACATCACAACGAAACTCATTATTTTGCACAAATAATTGATACTGAGAAAGAAAGGAGGGCCAGAAAGGAGGGAGAGAATGAAATCTAGGCAAACTTTTCACGGAAGGATGAGTTTACCATGACAAAAGAAAATAAAGGAAACAAAGGAGGAGGAAAAAAAAAAACCTTTAATGAATTTCTGAAGTAGAGAATTGATCAGGGTACATTCCTGGAGAAAATGAGCACAATACATATGTTACAGTTTAAATATGACCCCCTAATTTTCATGACTTAGAAACCGATTTCTCAAAACAGTTGTTGGATGAGGTCATGAAAGTGGGGCTCCGTGAGGGCATTAGTGGCAGAAAGACCTGCGCTAGTCTGTGTGCTATCTCACTGTGTGCTACCTTGCCTCTGTTATGTTGGGATGCAGCAAGGTCTTCATCAGGTGCCGAGCAGATGGAGGCACCTTTTCTTTAGATTCCAGAGCCATGACCTAAATAAACTATTCTCCATAAACTAGCCAGGGTTATTCTGTTGAGGTAATAGGAAATAGACTTAGACATCATCTGAATACATCTGAGAACATCTCTGAAAAATAAGAAGTACACAATCCCACTACAGCCCAGGATATTCATTAAGAAGCTCAAGAGCTTGAGTATACCTTGTTCTTTTTAGATGTCAGATATTAACATGTGATACAAACATCTACTAAAGAGTTCAAACTCTTTAGGGCAAATGAGAATTCAGTAGACTACGTGTTTCTCTTTGTTTTAAATACTTCCTGAATATTGCCAGCTGAAATTTTAACCCTATGTGTATTTGGAACGTGTGATGTTAACTTTACATCCAGCTGGGAGTAATCCAAAACATCATTTATATATCATTTCCTTTCATATAGGAATTTGGATTTCCATAAAATACAGCTTCACTTCTCAAAACGCATATAGTAAGAAGAAAGGATGCTGATGTTAGGCCAAACATGAATTCTAGTATGCCCTGAGTACTGAAGTTAAGTCTCCCTTGATCCTTGATAGAAATTGTATACCATTTGACCTTTAAATTTTATCTCCACTAAAACCCTAAAGGACAAAGGAGTTGTCTCAGGACCATGCTAAACCCAGATTGCAATAACTAGGGTTCTAAAGGACTGACTCTTATAAAAGCAAAACTTGGGCCCTCAGAGGGGCTGTGACAGCAGTCATAGTTCGGATAATCAGGAGCTCTAGGAAACAGGATGAAGCAGTAGTGTTCACCAGCATGCTGGTCCACTCTAGCACTCCTCCTTCGGAAACACCTTTGTCTTCAAGCTCAGATTGGGATCTGGGCTCATATGGAGCCTGAGAACGAGAGCCATATCAAACAGCAAGGGATTCTTTTTGACCTGGTAACGTGGGTTCTCTGACATTGGCCAGGGTTTCTAGTGTTCATGTTCAGATGTGAAGAGAAATGGCCTGCTGGTTGTTCTCTGTCTTCCCTTCCATCCCTCCTTTCCTCTGCTCTCCCTGCTCTGGATCCTGATAGGCTGACCCTTCCCACAGAATCCTCCAGGTTCTCTTGCCTGTTTGGTCACTGGGAAGCATGCAGGAGGAAAGGCAAGAGATAGGACAGTGATTCCTTAACCCTGGGCTCTCAGGGTCGTGTCAGTGTTCGAGGACAGCTACTACCTGGCAGCCTTTCTTTGAGCTTCAGCTTTCCTGGGCTCTGGTGACACAGTTTCATCTTCCCATGCTTTCAGCCAAAGCATTGTACTTGCTGATCTTTGAGCACCTCATATCCCTTGTACTTCCCACCTTTCAATGCTTCATTAGCTCTCTCCACTTCAACCGTCTAGGAGAAATCATATCCTTCTGGGACCCTGACAATTCAATGATTAAAGAGTGATGCTCAGTCTCCATCCTTAAGACACCCATCAGGGAGTACTTGGTTCCTTCTCCCTCATCTCCTAAATGGAATTATCCTTTGTGCTTAAGGAAATCTACTCTGGATTAAGTAGTAGAAAAGGAGAGACAAGAAATAAGTTCAAGAGGAAGAGAATGAAAGTGATAGAGTTTTGTAAAGCAAAATACTCTGGAACAGACCAGAGTGTGAGTTGGAAAAGAAAGGAACGTTTGAGGGCTTGGAACAGACCAGGCGTGGGTTGGCAAAGAAACAAACATTCAAGGGCTTATTGTAGACTCTGAAACTTGAATTCACACATGAAGTTCAGAAAAACACACATGTATTTGATTGTTTTGGCTGTTAATCTGAGTTTGGTTTTTTTTTTTAGTGCATGATTAAATCACGTGGCTTCTGGAGGTATAAGGTTTGTAATTTTGCCTATAACATCTGGAACAGATGAAAAGCTTTTTTGATGAAAAATTAGGTCCCTCTCTCTCTCCCCCAGTTCCCCTACAACAACCTATACCCTTCAGTCTCCAAAGAAAAGTTTTCCATCATTATAGCTCTAAAAACTCTTCCCTATCACTTCTAATCAGAGTGGATGGGGAGAGGGGGCAGACCCACTGTTTTCCAGCCTGGTTCCTGGGCTTTAAATGCTAGCCTGCAGCACCTACTTGGCAGGGATGCCAGGACATTTAGCTGACAGCAACTGAGGAAATTCACATCGTTAGTCATCATTCGCAGCATCACCTTGGGTTTAGTTTCAGGGCCATCCATCACTCAGTGCTTTTATTTTTCTCATTTCTGGATTTTTGACACCCCTCAGGAAGGCTCTTATTCATTCCCTCCTCTAGGCAGTTATTTAGTAGGCATTCACCATTATGGCCTCTTTTGTTGAGGATTCTGGATGGGATCCTCTAATTACCAACAGCTGATAATCAATTTCTTTTTGTTATTCCAGCATGCTTTTTGGCCTTCCTTTTCTTTTTGCATACATTTCTCCTATTGCTGTTTGGCTTTTTATAACCACAACTTGGGAGCTATACACAGCACAGAAATGTATCTCTCAATGCACCATCTACCCTCAGTTTGTTTCAGAAAAATTGTCAGGCAACTTCTGTGACTTTCCTAAGATAAGTCATCTAATGGTTGAAAATCCAGTGCTAGATTCTAGTCTTCCTATTCTCAGGTTATTAAGACATTTCCATAGGGAATTAAAAAAATCATTACTGTTTGACTCATTATACTTGAATTTATTTATTTAACAGTACAAACAACAAACAGAAATCTCAATATTAAGCTTCTTGGAGTTTGTTTTGATTCTGGACACATATTTGGATCTTTTCCCTTTGTCATGAACTGTATTTAAAATAAAAAAATAAACAGGTTGCCTCACTTTGTCTCATTTAGCTCAAATAAAATCAGAGATTAAGTGATGGATTTGGGAACCAGAACAGATAGGGTATCTTAAATGTGTACAGAGAATTCTGATAAACATGTCAGTCTGTGGAAATTGATCATGTGATGAGCAGGGTGGTTCAGAACAGGAACTCAAGAACTCTGTATTGGTGATGTGTCCAGGACATGTTTACTACATGTCTTCCTTCCAGAAGATAAAAGTCTAGACAACAAAAGTGTGTTCTTCTAGGTCAGTAGCCAAAGGAGTAGAATAGTGCATATGTAATATGTACACATGCATACATACACCGTAGAACATAGTAAATGTAAATAAGTATATGTGATAAATTATAAATTTGTGTGGCTGGTCATGGGGCTTGAACTTGGCTTTTTTTAACTTGAGTCACAGCTCCACTTCTGGCTTTTTGCTGATTAATTAGAGATAAGAGCCATGTCATGGACTTTACTACCTGAGATGGGATCAGTTTTCAGCCTCCTGTGTAGTAGGATTATAGGTGTGAGGCAAAAAAGATGAAGTATGTATCTAGATGTACATCCATTATAGACATATGAATAGAGGGATAAATGTGGACAACTTTTGGTGACATTGTTTTGACCTAGACCTCAGTGAAAACGTTCTGCAATTTACTCTGGCTAGTCAGAGTAGGTAGATAGCATCCTTTTCTGACCTTAGTGTTTTTGTTGGCTGTAGAAGGCACCAAATTCTACTAAATGCCTACCTGGATTTCTTTGATAAGATTTGAGTGAATAGTGGAAACACTGAACGATTCTTATTCAGGAAACTACTCATTACTACAATTTTACCTAAAACATGGAAAAGGTAGGAACTCCAAAAGACTAAGCCTAGTATTAATCCCACATAACTTCCTTGCCTTCATCCCAAATCCTTAAAAGAACTCCACAGGAATACTTTAAACTATATTTGTGAAGCTTCTTGTCTTAGTCTCTGTATCTATCACCCTCATAGCCCTTTATTTCAACCTGGAAGGCTCACTGAGTGTATGACATCATTGGACTCCCTTGATTTCTGGTTTCTAACCAATTCAACCAATGGGAAGTAAGCAAGGTCACAGCAGATCTCAGGAATTCAGAGTGAGGCTGCAGAACTTACTTGAGCTGATGAGATGTTTGGTGAATGTCATTGCTTCTTCTTGGACAACCCTTATTAATTCTCTTCCTGTGATCGCTAGGAACTACTTCCTGTTCCCAGTCCTTGGAGATCAGGAATGGTTACATTTCTACAAATACTAGTTTCAAGTTACTTCAATGCTTTAAGGTGTACCTATATCTACTTGCAATGGTATCTTATTAAATGCGCCCCAAATTACCCCAATGTGAGTATGTGACCTCTGTCCTGTGGAGTGCCTAACATACCTCACTCACACTATTGTACCCCGAAACAAGCCATTGTATCCCTTATTTGGTAACTTAAAACATCCTCAAGAAATTTAGAGAAAGTATTTATACTAAATGGTTTTAGATGGGAGAGTATGGGTTTCTTTCTCAAAATCTCTTAAATACCTCTATAGATCATCATTATGGGGACCACTGTAGACACTGTAATCTAGATATTTTAAGGACTGGGAGGTGACAATCCAGTTTTTACAAAGTACCAATCTTGAACCAAATTGTTGAATGCAAGAATAGAAACACAAGGAATATCTTTTTATTTTTGTCGATGTCTCTAGTTGGTTTGGAAGATTAAAGGCAGAAATTTAGAAACCACTCCATTATAAAGTCAACAGGGCTCTTTGGTTGACAAATATGTAGTGACATTTGAGTAATGAGAAACTTAGGAAAGTAGACTGGTCTATCTCTCCTGACAATGCAGTTAGGAGTTCTGAAAAGTCTATGCGATGCTCTCATTTTGGTTGTTTGCTTGGAGGTAAAGGAGCAAAGGGTAATAGGATTAGCCATAGGTCTCTTAAGATAAGCCAGAATGAATAAATAGCCACTATCAGAAATGGTGCAGACTTAAGAACTTCTATTTTCAGTTCACTGTCTCAGAACTGTGATTGGGGCAGTGACTTACAGGACGGATATACTGCTCCATAAGGAGTCTATCAAAATTGGAGCAGTTCATCCCCTGAACGAATCCTGAAAAAAATCAGTGTGGAGTCTTGCTTAGGTTGTCCTTCTTAGCTGCCACAACAGATGTGATGGCAGATTATATCAATTCACTGAACATGTAGAGAAGTTTCTTCTGACATGCTTGTTATTTTTGTGCCTGCAATGGTACTTGAACTCAGGGTCTAGCAATTTCCCTTGGCTTTTCTGGTCAGGCTAGCACTCTACCACTTGGGCCACACCTCTACTTTTTGCTTTTGGCTAGTTAATGGGAGCTAAGAGTCCCATGGATTTTTCTGCCCAAGCTGGTTTTTGTACTGTGATCTCAGACTCTTAAGTAGCTACCATTATAGGCATGAGCTACTGGTTCCTAGCTTTCTGATATGTTTTTTAATGCCAAAATGAATTTTACATCAAATGTTTTTATTACTTAGAGAATTTATGAGGAAAACTTCATGATGGATCATTATACAAAGGATTGCATGATACCTAATTTATATAATACCAACACTTTTGAAAGGCATTATTTGTTGGTAGACAGTGTTGACTTTTAAATTATTAGATGTCGGACACTATATAAACAGCATAAGATATGAATAGGTGTGAAAAATACATATAATTTACAATATATGATATATAATATATTATAAATCAGGGAGTTCTTCTAAGTGAAAAATGTCAGAGTGTGATTTTTAGACAACTTCTCTTGACTTGCAGGGAAGTTTCTATGTTGTTATGAAACACAAAAGTCCAAATTTTCCTTAAAGTGGGGGAACTAAAGTGATAGGTTTAGTCAAATAAGAATGATCAAACCTCAAAATATCACTAATAAAGGTCATTAAATTACTATTGTGATGTGTTCATGGAAATATTTAGTATCCTCAGTTAAAAAGCAATCATTTATGATGTCTGGTGTGTGTGTGTGTGTGTGTGTGTGTGTGTGTGTGGCAGGTATGAGAGAGGATAACTCAGAGTTGTTTTAATTTATATTTCTGCGAAAATTAGTGATGTAGAGATTTTTTTCAAATAACTCTTGGCCATTTGACTGTCTTTTCTTTGAGAACTGCATATAGAAAGCTAGAAGTGTATCTGTGCTGTCTTGGTGAGATTTCCAAGTACTCAGAGAACAAAAAAACATTCTAAATCTATAGTAATAAGTAATAAACTTCAGATGGAAAGTGGGACTAAATTGTATTTATGACCCATTGCATAGTAGCATGGATAAATGACAACCTGTCTTCAATGCTGTTTGCCTCTGCTCCCCCTCCTCCTCTTCTCATTCTCCTCTTTATTCTCCTTTACTTTTTCTCTTCCTCCTCCTTCTTCTCTATTCTTTCAGTATTTCAATATCTTTGTTGAGATATTTTTTGTATCTTGCATTCATTGACTTCTTTACTTAGTTGTGTATCTTGTGTAAAATCTCTTTTAGCTGTTTATCTAGTGCCATTTGATGTTCATTTCTTTTATGGTTAGGGACATTGAACATTTTGGCATGTGTTTATTGGGCATCTGTGCTTGTATGTATGTATGTATGTATGATTTATTGATTGATTTGTGGGGGTCATGGGACTTAACTCAAGGCATTGTCCCTGAGCTCTTTTGCTCAAGGCTAGCACTCTACCACTTGGACCCATGGCACTACTTCTGTTTTTCTTAATGGTTAATTGGAGCTAAGAGTCTGACCAATTTTCCTGAATAGGTTAGACATGAATTTCCTCTTGAGTAGCTAGGATTGCAGGCATGAGCCACCTGAGCTTGGCCCTACTTCTACTTTTGAGGATTGTCTTTTCAAGAAATTGTATCCATTTATTAATTGGGTTGTTGGTACTTTTGGAGTTTAGCTCTTTGAGATACTTTTATATTCTGGTTATATGTACATTTGTACATATCTGGTAGTATTTTCTTCCATTCTGTAGGCTACCTCTTAAGTCTAATAAATGTCATCATTGCAGTGCAGAAACTTTTTTTTTACTTTTATGTAATCCCATTTTTTTAAGCTATTGGGGTCTTACTCAGGAAGTTCTGTCTTTTAACATTCTTATCTTATACTGGACTTCAAAGAAAAGTTTTTAAATTTTCTCCACTAGAAATGTTAATCAGCCTTATTATAAGCTCACTATTATATATGTAAACACTAAAAATTTATGAAACAAAATATAAGGATACAGATAAACAAGCAAAGCAAAACCAACTTGTTAAAATAGAAAATCAGAAACTGACATTTTGGAATAAAATTGGACCCCAAACTATCCATTTATAGGAAACTCATTTCATATATAGTGACATAGGAGAGTTGCAAATAAAAAATATCGTATAAACTCTAAAGGAATATGCAAGTGGTTATAACAACAACAGATAAAGTATACCTCAGAGCAAAGGAGATTACGAGTGACAGAGAAGAGCATTATGTAATGGTAAAAGGATCACTCCACCAAGAAGACATAGCAACCCTTAATTTCTTTGCAGCCAGCAACAAAGCTGAGAGTCTGGAAGGAGAAACTGGGAGAAATAAAAGAAGAAGCAGACAAATCTATAATTACAGTTGCAAACTTCAAGATCCCTGTCCTAACAATTAATAGGGCAATAGATACTCTTTTCCTTCATCTAGTCATTAAGATCATGAATGAATTCAGTACTATCATCCCCCAAGTTGACCTGATGAACACTTCCAGAACATTCCTTCCAACCACAGCAAAATATACATTCTTCTCTAGTTTTTCCTGAATTTATACTGATATCCCAGTCCACAAAACTTCTTACTCAATCTAAAAATACCACTAAAGTCATACAGAGTAGTCCACTGAGCTTAAGATAAGTCTTTCAGTTTTCATCCCAAAGTTTGAATTGTATTATTTGCAGCAAATATTAGCTATTTGTCATGATGCAGGAGTTATATGTTGTGAGGAGATGTTGGGCAAATACTTAAATGTGAAAACTATAGTTTGTTCATATTTTAAGTAAAATGGATAATCCATAATTTGGCTTATAGTTCAAATCAGCACATTATTTTTTTTAAAAAAATGTTACTGTCCATGTGATGTAGAAGAGTGGTTACAGTTACCTAAGTCAGATGATGAGTACATTTCTTTTTTGAACAGTGCCACCTCTTTTCTTATCTTCTCCCAGTTTTTCCCTCTACATGTGTATTTCTTAACTAGGCATACTTCTTATTTTGGTACCACACTATTCAAACAAAATAGTAATGTTTACTCAAAGATCGAAGATTCATAAAGGTAGTAATACTGACTTCTCTATTCAAGATAGAAGTACACCTTCAAAAATATTAACGTGACAGTCACTGATGGCTCATATCTTAGTTAACTCCGCGGCTGGAACTGAGACTGAGAAGTGATTTGAAGCTTGCCTGGACCGAAAAGTCCATGAAACTTTTATCTTCAATTAACCATCCAAAGGCTGGAACTGGAGCAGTGGCACAAGTGGAAGCCTTGAACAAAAACCTGGGAAAGTTCTCAGTATTTCAAGCCTAAGTAGTGATATAAAATTTAAAACAAATGAATAAAATAATAATCAAGAAGTTTCCTGAAAGGGTGTGGTCCTCACCACACACTTAGGCATCCTGTTGTTACTGTCTCTGTAAGCCCAAGTGCCAACAATTGACCCACTGTTTTTGGGCTATGAGTTCAAATGGAAATCAATGAGAAAGGCAAGTGATTTCTCAGTACAATTACAACAAAGGTTAAGTCTTTAGAATGCACAAAATATGCTCTCTGGATTTCTGGGAAATCTATGGACCACCCTGAGAAACCACTGGTTTAAAATGGTAATTTCTGTTTCCAAGGCAACATTTGCTGTTCTTCAGAATTTTCTTGAAGGTCTCTACTATTTTATTACACTTTGCTATGTGGATTTTTTCCCTTGTTTTTATACCACCTGGAAGCACATAAAATAAAGATTTCCTAGTTCTTCTAGCCGTCTCTTTATTGATGTACTTTGCATTAATCTTTGTAAAATTTTATTTCATTGTTCTTGACATTCGATCATTTAAGGGATACTTAACTGACAATTTTCGTCCGTTACATATTTAACCATTTTTTTTTGTCCCATGTGCTGGCTTCTTTTCAGATAAATTGCCAGTTGCAAGCTGGGTCATCTTTTTCTGTTCTAATCTATTATTGTCTTTCCACTTGTACTAATAGCTGTCTTTTTCTGCACTCTATCTACTATGATTATCTCAAAACTCTTCTCTATATTATTTGTCTAGGTTTTAGCTAGGCCTGTTACATTTTTTGCTAGTTCTAGTTTTCTTATTAGTTTTGCATTTGTGCCATTTGAACCCTTTGTTTGCAATTTTTCTGTGTGTGAGAACATAGTTTATATATTTTTCTTGATGTAATATTTTATAGAATTATCTTCTCCTCCCTCCCCCCCACTCCATCCTTCTTTCCCTCATCCTTCCCTTTCTTCCCTTCTTTGCTTCTTTTCTTCTTCTCCTTCTGCTTAACTGCAACTCATCTAAGTAATTTAGTTTTTATCCATCTTCTAGCACATACTTAGTGTCTTTCACATTATATCTATTTAATAGATAAAGTGCTAGTGACTTCTCTTTGCAGCTTATCTAAACCATGCTTTTCTTTCATTGCACAATTTGAGGAATGCATATTTGAGAACTTTCTGCTTCTCTGTCACTCAAATGGATGAGAGCCAAGGAAAGCTCATCTAGGCTACACATATCTTCTTTTCTGGGGTTGGTTTATTTCTCTCTGACAAAGTCACCAATGAGAGATTACTTTCTTTCGATGACATGATTCTGGCCACTGATCATTCTTAAATGCAGTAGGAAGTCATAAAAATGGCTAACTTTGCTATATACACTCACAAACTCACACAATTTTTTTAAGATACTGTATGGATATTTCTTTGTGTTTGCTTTTTTTCCCCCAGTACTGAACTAAGGGACTCAGACCTGTTAGCCAGGCCTTCTAGTACTTGAGTCACCAGGTCTCCTCTTTGCATCATTTTTCAGATAGGATCTTGTGCTTTTTTCCAGGGATGACTTTGGATAATGATTCTACTACCATGCCTCTTGCTTTTTTTTAAAAGCATGTGCTACCAAGCTAAGTCTTTGAAATTTGTTTGTAAGGATTTCCCCTGATAACATGGAAGCCTACATAGCATTCAGCCTGATCCCTTGCAGCATAAGAAATATTGGTGCCATCTTTCAAAATTTTATCCTATCAGTTTGTTTTCTCATTGTACTTTGGGGAAAGGGTTGGAGTAGTGGGAAGGGGATTTCTTGACTGCCTGAAGTCATGTCAGAATCTTCATTTTCTTTCTTTGGTTATACCTTGCAAGTAACAGGATAAAAGTATGTCTAATTTCCTTCCCTGTTGCAGTTACTACATCTTTCTCTTTTGCTGACATTTTGTTGATATGTTTGCTGTTTTCCTTTAGTGTCTTTTATTGTCTGCCTCATGAGTATTAAGGAGAGAGAGTTCAATCTACTCTACTCTAATATTTGCCTACTAATGATCAGTAGGCTGCCACCTTTGATGTAACCCTAGGTAAATGTGACTGGTCTAGGATAAATGTTCAAGATTTTTTAGCACAATATTTTATTTTTAATTGCAGAAGTTGACTCTATTCTGTTGTGGGTTATTTTTGTAACTGACTTATTTCAATACCTATCTACAAAAGGAATTACATTGGCTCATTACGGTTTTTCAAACTTTGACTCTTTAAAAAAATTACTATCTTTAGGTAGTTGTACAGAAGAGGTTCCATTTAACAAAGAAGTTTATGACTACAATGTCTCTTGATCAATGTCACCCCTTCAATATTCTTACCCCTCTTTGACCCACCTCTTTTCTTAATTTTGTGGTATGAACACTGAATTCTTTTTGGGGGGAGGGGGGGTCTGGTCATGGGGCCTGAACTCTGGGCCTGGGCACTGTCCCTCAGCTCTTCAGCTCAAGGCTAGCGCTCTACCATTTGAGCGACAGCGCCACTTCTGGCTTTTTTCTTTTTGCTTATGTGGTGCTGAGGAATCCAACCCAGGGCCTCAGGCATGCAAGGCAAGCACTCTACCACTGAGCCACCTTCCCAGCCCCAAACACTGAATTCTTGATTGCATTCTCCCCTGCTACTTTCCTCCCTTCGTTCACCTAACCATCTCCCCTAAGCCCTACCCCTGGTCCTTATTTTGTTGGACTTTAGCTTGGCAAATATCTTGTAACTCTATTTACAAGTCCTCCATGTTCGAAGGTTCATTGAGATAAATATGTAGAATTCTGATTATGAACTAGCTTTTCTTTTAAAAGCTTTGAGATTCCTTCTATGCTATAAAAGCTTAAGTATTGGATGAAACCACAAGGCCTATTGTAGCTTAACTTGTCCCAGTGAATATGAGAAACAGACACAAAGTTCACATACTGTATTGTTTTTGGAATTCAATGTCAAGACAAAAACAGATGTTCATTTGTATATTATTGTAGAAACATTATATATTAGGGACCTTCTAAATTCCTTAAAAGATAAAATTACTTTGTGATAAAGATTAATTTGAATGTTAAAAAGAACTTAAGTCTCCTTTGTGAAAATACACACACACACACACACACACACACACACACACACACATTAGATTCCACAAAGGGCTGTGGATGCTCCAAAAATTCTGAAGATTGCAATATAGGCAAAAGCTTTGTCAGGGTCTCTGCAGTGGGAGTGGATCCAGGGTTTGTGAGGCCTGAGCTGTATTCAGCTTACAGAATTTCCTATAAAAAGAATACAACCTCCTAAATTTAATAAACAGGCACAAGGCATTGCAAGTAGCCCATGTGATTGAGCTGCCTTGAAGCTTAAACTCTTTTGACTTCTTTGTAAATCTATCCTTAGTTCTTTGACAAGGTTCTCTAACCAAACTCAGGTGCAAGTTTATGTCTAGGTATTCTTTTCCAGAAATGGAAATGTTTGCCATCTGTGGTGCTGAATTGGATTAGATGGTCTCGCACTCATTATTATGTGCCTTGTCCAGCAAGCTGCAGTGCCTGCTTAATCTGTACTACTTGACATGTTGATTTTCTGATTCATCTCTCTCTCTCTCTTTTTTTTTAAATCTCTGAGCATGGAGCTTTCCATGCTTGGCAAGAATCTAGACATTTGCACTTGATTTCTGCCTCTCCAATTTGTTCCAGGAACTGGATTCTTTTCTTCCTATTTGTCTGAGAAACACTAGCATGTTCCATAATACTGACATTAAAAAATATACCACTTTGGACATGATCTATTAAACAGTACTCTAAACATTCACACAGTGAGCCAAAGGAGGATAGTCAGAGGAGGATCACAAAGGCTATTTGCATATGATCGTATAAAATGATGTTTATCATGAACTACAAGTAATGAAAATAAGAAATTTGTTATTACTTTTTTTGCAATTTTGTTTTGTTCCCCCACCCACCTTTTGTCACTGTTTTTGAGCTGTTTGCCTTTTGTTTTGTATCTAAGTTTATCTGATTTGGGGAGAAAAAGAGATAGCACAGAAATAGTGGGATAAAGAGTGAATTAATTCAGCAGTGATACTTACTAGACACTAGGTTGAAAATTAACTACATGACTTGGAGGGGAGGGGTTTTGGAAGAAAAACATTTGGAGAAAATGAGGCAAGAGTTGACACTATTAAAAAAGAAATATTTTCATTACCTGGCCTTTGAAACTGTAACCCCTCTGTACATCACCTTTACAACATAAATAAATGAATACATTAATTAATTAAAAACACCACTTCATTGAAATTCTTATCATATACCAGATATGCCCTTGAGATAAATGGTAGCTCACATTTAAAAATTCTGTTTCCTCTGCCTTCTTACACAAAGCTAAATAAATGAAGTCACATCCCTAGGTAGGCCCAGGGCTAATTGATATTCTCAACATTCTTGGCTATTTGGGGGGTGGGTGGGTTGGGGGGACTAGGGAGGAGGGGAAGATGGGAAGGGATGGGAAGGGGAAACAAAGGAGGAGGCAACAATGCTTGATAAGAAATGTACTCATTATCTTGCCCATGTAACTGTAACCCCTCTGTATGGTATTTCCACAATAAAAAACAATATATATATATATATATATATATATATATATAAATTATTTAATGGCTTGTAAAGTTCATTTTTCAACATAATGACTTATACATCTCATTGTTGCAATGGGTCCACCTATATCCCTATTTAAATGATTTGTTTTTTCCCTTCCCCTCCACAAATTATACCAGCATCAAATACAGTGAAAGCAAGGGTTATACCGTGGGGGAGGGACATACAAAGCAACCAAAAAAATCATGTTATAAATATGTTAGAAACAATCACAAGAAAGTAAAACCATTTGAGTCCTTATTTTTGGGTTCATTTCACCTAACATCAACTTATCTGACCTTTTCTGCTTGTCTCAGACATATACTGGTTATTGCAAGTAAGGGAAACCATGGGACCTATGTTTCTTTGGGCCTGGCTTACTTCAGTTAATATATTTTTTTCCAAGTTTTTCCATTTCCTAACAAATGGGGCAATGTCATTCTTTCTGATGGAGGCATAGAATTCCATTGTGTATATACACCACATTTTCATATAAATGCTAAAGCGTTTTGCCAAAGGTTTACCCTGGAACTTCTGAAGGGGAAAACACCTTGTTTCTCTTTCCATGCACCATCCAGGAAACTTTAACTCCTTACAGCAAGAGAAGCCATGCTAGTTTTTACATTATAAAATAATGAGTTTGAAGCTGGGCACTGGTGGCTCACATCTGTAATCCTAGCTACTAGGGAGGTTGAGATCTGCAGATTGCTGTTCAAACCCAGCCCAAGTAGGAAAGATCATGAAACTCTTATTTCCATTTTACTACCAAAAAAACAGAAGTAGAGCTGTGGCTCAAATGACAGAGTCATAGTCTTGAGCAAAAAAGCTCAGGGACAGCACCAGCCCCTGAAATCAAGCCCTAGGACCAGTACCCCTTTTCTCCCTACAATGAATTTGAAAGTGTTGTACTTTTCTCAAGTTGTTCTTGATCTTACAGTATCTGAGAAGCATAGTTGGTGGGCTCCTCCACAGCAGAGGAGGAGCCAACTTGTAAATTTTATGTGTGACTTGATTAAGATGCAAAGTTTTTCTTTTTTTTTTTTTCTTTTTCATTGGTTGTGGGCTTGAATTCAGGGCCTGGGCTTTGTCCCTGAGCCTCATTGTGCTCAAGGTCAATGCTCTACCACTTGAGCCACAGAACCACTTCCAGTTTTTGAGTGGTTAATTAGAGATAAGAGTCTCACAGGACTTTTCTGCCTTGGCTGGCTTCAAATTGCGATCCTCAGATCTCACCCATCTGAGTAGCTGAGATTATAGGTGTCAGCCACAGGCATCTAGCATACAAAGTATTTTTTGTAAGGACTTTTTGGATGAGATTAATATTTAAATTGGTAGGCTTAGTGAAAGAGATTGTCTCCATAATGTGGAGTGAGCTACATCTCATCAGTTAAAGATCTAAATAGAAAAGAAAAGGCTGATCTTCCCTAATGAAAATTATCTTGTTTGACAGCCTTCAACCTAGAGTGCTCAGCTTTTGCAGATATATAGCAACCTTAACATACAACTTGAACTGGAACAAGGAGGGGGCTCTGAAGATTTTAGATTTTTACAACCTCCTCTACATTAATGACTCCGTCACTCAATATAGCTTAGATTCAATTCAATCTCTCTCCTCTTGTTTCTGTTTCTCTGAAAAATTCTGAGTAATGCAAATTGTTAAATCAATATGGAGCTGGGTGCCAGTGGCTGATGACTGTAATCTTAGCTACTTGGGAGGCTGAGATCTGAGAAGGGAGTTTCAAAACCAGTGTAGGTAGAAAAGTCCATGAGATTCTTACCTCTGATTAGCCACTAGAAAATCAGAAGTAGAGCTGTGGCTCAAAGTGCTAGAGCACTAGCCTTGAGCAGGAAACCTCAGGGACAGCGCCCAGGCCTTGAGTTCAAGCCCTATGACCAACAAAAAAAAAATCTATCTGGAAGAAAAAAATCAATCTGGAAACAGAACGAAGGTGCATGCTTCCAGATTGGGGAACAACAATCTATTCTGAAAAACATTAACACCTACTCCACATCCTTCATTTTTTGGGACATGTGATAGAGCAAATATGAAGTTTTCCACTAGGAACGATGCTCCAAAGGCAGAGAAAATCATGCTAAGCTTATTATCACTTAGCCAGGTTTTCAACTCTAAGGTAAATGAGGTGTAAGTATCAGTTTTGATACTGTATCTGATTCATTTCTAGGAATACAGCATGCTCTGAGCACAGAATAACAATCCACTTAGAAATTGAATTAGCTGGGCATTGGAGGCTCATATCTATCTAATCCTAGCTACTCAGGAATTATAGTTTGAAGCCAACCTGGGCAGGAAAGTCCATGAGACTTATTTCTAACCAGCAAAAAGCCAGAAGTGGTGGTATGGCTCACATAGTAGATCACCAGCCTTGAGCAAAAAAGATAAGTGAGAGCTGGGTTCTGGGGGCTCACATCTGTAATTCTAGCTACTCAGGGGGATGAGATCTGAGAACCACAATTTAAAACCATCATGAGCAAGAAAATCCATGAGACATGTGTACAATTAACAGCTAAAAGCTAGAAGTGAGCAAAACAGTAAGGGATAGTTCCCTGAGTTCAAGCTTCAGTACTGGAATATATACACACATGCACCCACACATACAAAAAATATCAAGAGATTCCCATGAAGACACAGCAAATGCACCTTGAGGCCCCTTCCATTAGAGAGTGTTCTAGACAGACAAAGGAACTGGGTTTGCACTGGACAAGGATCTCGTGAATCTCTGTCCTTTGTTTTGTAAAGTATGTATACCCAGATACAATTTGAATAATATCTGGCATTTGTTTTCTTTGTGCCAGCTCTGTTTTACACTATTTTGAAGAAGGCTGCCAAAAACACAAGTCAGTAATGAGAAAAGATAACAAAAGTCACTCATGAAGAACTAACAGAGTAAATCACTTAGGGGAACATTAAGTCCTAATTGTAGAAACAACACACATTCATCATCCCTCTGGTACCACCAGAGAATGGGCTGTCTGGCGTTTCATGACTTGTCACAAGGAAGAGGAAATAGATGCAGCCCAAGTGCTGTGTTTCTAGGGGGAATGGTTCATTCAGAAGCAGAGGAGGACCCACACTTGTTATTCAACAATTCCCACGAGGATAACACTACCAGTAAAACATGCAGCCATACATAAGGAACAAATCCATATGGAAGAGCTATCTACTGGTGTCTGCTTAGAGGCATGCGATAAAGGCCTTTAGGAGAAATCCTCAAATTTTACTTACCCTCACAACTTCTTGCCTTTCTTCCTTCTCAGGATGAATACTTGTAACTATCCAATTTTTAATTTGAATGGCAAGTGGCTATATATGTCACTTGCTCTCAAAAAGGAAGAAAACATGCCCTTTTTAAAAATAAATTTTATGCAAGAATAAATTTTATTATATATATTTGAGGTTTACGTAATGAGGTTATAAGACACAAATAAACAGTGAAATGAATGCTATCCTGTAGAACATTAAGATGGTAGATACCATTTTTCCATAATTAATTTTTGGTGAGAAAAGTAACTGCAATCAACTTATTTAATAAATGGTCAATAACGCCATTTATATAACTTTAGTCCTCTTGTTATGCATTGATCTCTCTACCTATTCACTTTCATATCTGCTTATTTGCGTCCTTTGACCTACTTCTATAATTGATTGGACCAGGTGTGGACCCAAACTGCTTTCCCTTTGCAAAAGGCTGGTACTCTACCACTTGAACCATAGCTTCACTTCCTGCCATGGGACTTGTGTGTGCCAGTCCTGGGGCTTAAACTCAGGGCCTGGGCACTGCCCCAGAAATTTTTTTCTCAAAGCTGGTGCTCTACCACTTGGACCACAGCTCCATTTCTGGATTTTTGGTAGTTAATTTGAGATAAGAATATAAGAGTCTCAGGCTGGGAAGGTGGCCCAGTGGTTGAGTGCTTGCCTTGCATGCATGAGGCCCTGGGTTCGATTCCTCAGCACCACATAAGCAGAAAATGCTGGAAGTGGGCACTGTGGCTCAAATGGTAGAGTGCTAGCCTTGAGCTGAAGAGCTGAGGGACAGTGCCTAGGTCCAGAGTTCAGGTCCATGACTGGCAAAAAAAAAAAAAAAGAAAGAAACAAGAAAAAGAAAAAAAAAAGAATATAAGAGTCTCTCATGGAATTTCCTGCCAGGAATGATTTTGAACCACAAGCCTCAGATCTCAGTCTTCTGAAATGGTAGGATTATAGATGTGAGTAACCAATGCCTAGCAAATGAGGTGGGTTTTTTTTGCTTGTTTATTTATTTGTTGGTGGTACTGGAGTTGTACTCAGGGTTTAGTGTACATTATACAAACACTCTACTAGTTGAACCATACCCTTAGCCCTTACTTTGCGACATTTTAAAAACACTTGTTAAGGTAGTATCTAGGCCTCAATCAGCTGGAAGGTAATTACATGGTAATTTGGGAATTTAGGAATGAGGTTAAAACAGATTTAATATTATTTTCATTGGATGTCTTTTCTTAATTGTACAATCCTATGTTTCTATATCTAAAGCCAGCTAGATGATGTAAAAGGTAGGAGTCAGTCAACCCTGGGTTTCCATTCTGTTACACATTACATACAAGAGCTTAAACTTGTTACCTTTATTGTTCTTGTATGTAAAATGGGAAGTGTCCATACCAAGAGTTAAAATTTTTGTATGGATTTCCGAAAACATATACCTAGAGAATCTAATGTAACAAATGGCAGCAACAGAAATGAGTTAAGTCTGAGAATAATCTGTTGGAGTCCAGTGAGGTAAGAGGGATCCTGTCTGCAGAAAAAGATTTCCCAGTCAAGTCTGACTCATTGGTATTCCCCTAAGTGATGCTGTATGGGCCAGCCAGCCCTGGACAATTTCTTATGTATAGGTTCCCAGAAGCAAGAAGAAGATAAATGCAAAGTGAAATGTGGACTTTCCAGTGAATTAAAGCATCTGTCAGTGTGATCAGTTCTAAATCGAAAAGTAAACTTAATTAAAAAGAAGAGGAAACTCTTGTTGCTGCCATAATGAAATTCAGGGTTTCAAGGCTGCCAAACAGAAAGCTGTGCCAAAAGGTTTATAATTAAGTGAAGGGGAAAATTATCATAGGATTTTTATTCTGCACCCAAGCACATCATGTTTGTTTGTTTGTTTATTTATTGCTTTCTAAAAATAGAAGCCATAAAATTGAGCACACAAGTGAATTATACCTGGTGAGCTCTCAATTAACCAAATTCTGGCATGTTTATATTTGCATGTTCTAGCTGTGTGCATTAGAAATGGAGGGTTAGGGCCTAGAAAATGTCCCCTGTAAGCTTGTTTGCTAGCTTTAATTTATGCAAATTAAAGACCTAGCTGCTTAATGGCTTCCTGAACTCCTTTTAGGACTGTCTTGCTGGTGTAGAGGGTCAAACATGAGGCTGGAATGAAAATTTGCAAATGGAATGTAAAAAATGGACCTCATGTTTCATGAAAAGAAGTTTGTTTGTTAGTGCTGAGAACAGCTCATCTGTGAGACTACAAATAGCCAGCCATTGCCAAAACGGTGAAAAATTCAGCTGGCAGGACATTTCTCTAATAATTAAATGTTTTAAACATGCTGAGAAAAACAATGACTTCGTTATCCAGCATCCAGAGTGAACATGTTAACATTTTGTCATGCTTTATTGGAATTTTCTCTTAAGAAATACAAGTTTAAATGTCTTACCTTTCCACTTTAATCCCTTCCTTGTTTCCTTCCTTTTGTTCACTCAGAATGCTATCTTAAAGTCAAGAAAAAAATAAGCAAAGCTAGGTGTGGTGGCACATATCTATAATCATAGCTACTTGGGAGGTGGAGGCAGGAAAGCAGTGATTTTGAGGCCAGCCTGAGCAAAGGTAGTAGCAAGACACTATCTCAAAGATAAAATAAAAGCAGAATGGCTGGAGAGAGGGGTGTAGTTCAATTGCTAGAGTGCTTGACTAGCAAGAGTTCAATCCCCAGTACTATTTAAAGAATCAATCAATGAAGTAATCAAATGACTGCAAAATATGATATTTTAGTTGTATGATACAAGGTGTTATATACCCTGTGCAGTACTTTCTTACATATATGCACATTCATTTACACAAGTAAAAGTGTTCCTGTATGTTCACACGAGGGCCTATAAAGAATGTTCATTGAAGCTGTGTTTATAACAATGAAAAGTGTAAAACAACCAATTTGCTCATCAATAGATTATTTAAACTGGTTTAATCATACCATTAAGTAGTTTATAGTCATTTATTTATTATAGCTAAATGCACCAATATAAATGCCTTTCATAAATATAACTTTGAATGAAAAAGTTGAATATGTTAAGTGATTTATGCCAGCAGGGGGGGACTGAGATGGGATTCCTCCTCATGACCCAACAGGAGTGTAGGAGACAGACAGGTGCATGATGATAACCAGACAGGGCATCTACATGATGCCCCAGATGTCCTGTGGTTAGATGCAGAGATTTGTTTTTGGAGAGCCAGGAAGTGGAGGCTAGTTGTCTTCTTTGCTATTGGAACACCATTGCTTCGTGGCCTTCCCACTGGAAAGACCTAGGAAATGAACATAGTGCTGATAAGTCATACACACATTTCTGTTTCTTCTTTGGTATTCTGCTTGTGTACTAAACCCCATAAATTCATACTGGAACCTCAGATTTCACAGTAACTTTTCTTTTTCAGTATTTGTCATTTCAACCACCAACATAAGCACTCTTAGATTTCACTCTTCATAGTATAGTTACTTATTTGTTCAGTAATAATTTCATAAGTGATGACCCATACTTCTTGAGAAATACGTTTGTTAGCTAGAACAACTTTCTGGCTGCAGTTCTTTATAAGCTTTAGAGTACACAATTAAATCCTGTTTTTCAAAGTTACTTACACTGGTTGTTTTCTTCCCCAGCCCCTCCTTCATTTCTAAAAATGGTGACATTTCTGTTACTGCTCATATTCAGTTTGAGGCACATCCATCTCTTGTTTATTTTAATTTATTATTTTGGGAACATGTGAAACATTAGTTTGGTCCTACAAATCAGAGGTGTTACAAAAAGGTGAATTTAGAGAAATTTTACTATCTTACTACCCTATTTTGTTTTTCTACTTGTTTCACCCCATTCTACCCATTCAGGTTAACCAATTGCAGTAGCTTCTGATTTAGCATTCTTGTAATACTTTTACACAAAAAAGAGACCCCCAAACTATCTGTCTGTCTGACTGACTGTCTGTTTATCTAGGCAGTAGTTTTATGATCCTAGGGTTTCACATTTTGAATTTAATTGATTTGCTTGCTCACAACTGATACTCTACCATTTGAAAAACACCCCCAGCCTGGACTTTTGCTAGTTAATTGGAGATGCAGTCTTCAAGACTTTCTTGTTTGGGCTATCTTTGAACCTATATATCAATCTTCTAAGTATGTAGAATCACAAATATGAACTATTGTACATAGATCCTCTAGGTTTTCTATGAAATCAAACTAAGGAAAGTACAGTACCATAATTAGACAAGTTCTTAACTTAGGAAACATGATTCTTAGTACTGTGGTATAAAATAATAATACAAAAGTAAATATAATCTACTATGAAGCCTTGAACAAATTATTTAGTGTTTTCATCTTATTAAATTAGAACTTGCTATGGTCCAGCCATTCTACTTTGGGGTATATATTCAAAACAAGCCAAGTTAGCTCATTACAGAGATATCTGCACAGCATGTTATCATGGCATGATTCATAATAATCAAATGATGGAATCAGCCTGGTGTCCATCAATAGGTAATGGATAAAGTAAATGTGGTTATAAATATAATGGAGCTTTACTCAGCCATAAAGAAAAATGCAATTGTGTTGTTACTGGGAAATGGATATAACTGGTGATCACTGTTAATTATATAAGCCAGTTTCATCTATACAAGTATTACATACCTTTCCTCACTTGTGGAAGCTAGGGGAAAACAATGTCAAACAAAACAAAACAAAAACCTAAGGTCATGAAAATAAAACTGGGGAAGTATTATGACGGTGAAAGGGGAAGAGGAAAATGAGTGAATAATAATGTGATCCAAGAACCGTATATTCATTATGAAAAAATCATGAAAAAACTTGTTACTAGTGTACAATTTATTACTTGCCAATAAACAAATAATGTAAAATAAAATTTTATTGTGAGCTGACTGCAGACTCACATGCAGATATCTGGAGCTGAGGTCAAGAATCTCTTTTATACAGCATCCCTTCATTGTATCATCCTTCTAAACTGTGGTAAAATCTTATGACCAGGACTTGACACTAACATCAACACACATTTCCTTTACCACAAAGATGCCTTGTATGGTCCTTTTATCTTTATATCCACTGTCTTCCTGTCACCATTTCTTTCTTTTTTTTCCCTGAAAATGTGAATGAATCTTTAATGGGGATGGAAGCAGAAGTATACCCCCCACACACAAAGATAGATATTGAACAAATTAATAAATGAATTCTGGGGTGCCAAGCCCATCTCCAGCATAGAATTTCACTATGACTCTTGAGTATATTATTCTTGGAATATATTGGACTGATTCTTTTTTTTTTCTTTCAGACTTTTATTTTTTTTCTAATAAAATACAATTTATTTTTTTCCATAGTAGCAAAGTTATTTCATATTCTTTCTTAATCTCAGTAGTCACTCTTCTGTCCCCATTTTCCCCTTGTTTTGCATTTTCAGAATGTTATATAAGTGGAATCACACAGTCTACAAACATTTTGGGTTGAATTTTCATGCAGAACAATACTCTGGAGAGAAAGTAGAGGTCTGATGTACATCTCCAGCTCATTAAATTTATTGCAGAGTAGGATTCTATTCCAATTATATTTAACCATTAACAGATTGTCTAACTATCTAGCCATTGAAGGACATCTGAATGGTTCCTAGAGTTCAGTTACCATGGTCAGGCACCAGTGACTCATTCCTGAAATTCTACATAGAAAGCTGAGATCTGGATGGTTACAGTTTGAAGCTAGTCTTTTTATTTTAGCTATTCTGATCAGGTGTTGTGATATCCTTTGGCATTTACTGAATGACTAATATTAAACATCTTCTAATGTGGTTATTTGCTATGTATATATCCTTCTCATTGATATTCTCTTCATAACTATTGATGGATTTTGGATTGCTGATTGATTTGGACTGCTAAGTTTTTGAGAGTTCTTTGTATATTCTAGATACCTGTCATTTGCTGGTTTTGTATCTTATGGATAGCTTCTCCCACTCTGTATCTAATCTTTTCATTCTCTTCATAGTATCTTTCATAGAGTATCACCTATAATTTTTTATTTTAATACATTTTTATTGTAAAAAATACTGTACAGAGGGGTTACAGTTACAAGAGCAAGGTAATGAGTACATTTCCTATCAAGCATTGTTGCCTCCTCCTTTGTTTTACCCCTACCTTCCCTTCCCTCCCACCTCTACCACTACAATCCTGAAATTTTAATTTACTTTTGATGAAGTGCATTTTATCCATTTTTCCTTTGACTATATTGTTAAGGCCAAATTAAAAACTTATTACCTTCTACAAGCATTTGAAGATTTTTCTTTTATGTTGCCCTTGCAAACTTTTATAGTTTTGTAGTTTTCTGTTTGATACTTAGCTACATGATTCATGTGTCCATTTGATGTTGATTTTGAGTGAAATTCTCAAACTTGACTGTTTTTTTAATGTTCATTTTGCCTACATATATCTAGTTGCTTCAGTTTGTTGAAGTGTGGACCACTGATATTGCAATATTGCTCTGTCAAATTGTTTCTGCTTATTTTCCAAAATTCTTTCAGCTATATTTCTGTGGATCTCTTTCTGTGTACTCTGCATTATTCCACTGATCTATGTGCCTATACTTCTGACAATTCCAAAAAATCTTAAGTCATATAAATCATAGAATAAGTCATATAATAAACAGATATATAGTAAGTTCAAAAACAGGTAGAGAGAAATTTCTATTTATCTCTTAATGGAATTTTGTTAACTAGTCTAGTTCCTTTGCCTTTTTGTACCAATTTGAGAATAATCTTGTCTATATCTATAAGCAAATTTTTAAAATACTAATACGAATTGTATGTTGATTTGGAAGAGAATTTACTATATTTAATATTCAAATGCTAACTCCTTGTATATGTTTCTCAGCTTATTTGGTTCCATGACTTTTTTCATCAGTATTTTGAGTCTTCTGCCTTTTAAACATTTTGTCAAGCTTATTATCTTGTTAAGCTTGCTTATTAGCTTTTCTTGTGTGTGTTTTGTAAGTTGAGGAGGATTCTCTTTAACACATGCCATTGTCCCCTCTGTATAGAAATAGTTTGATATCTGTTCCTTCTTGATTTTCTGCATTGCCTTTTTCACGGGATGGAATTTCGCATACTGTTCTAATTTGGAAAGCTATTCTCAATTTCAAAAGAGGTTATACAAATTTAATGCTAATATTTTATTTATTTATTGGCAGTGCTAGGATTTGACTACAGAACTCATGGGTGGCTCGTACTCTGTCACTTGGGGCCATGCCTCTGCTCCAATATTTTACTGATTATTTTGAAGATTGAGACTCGCTGACTTTTGCGGGGCAGCAGGGCAGGGAAGATATACTTAAATCATAATCCTCTGGGTCTCAGCCTTCTGGGTAGCTAGGCTTGTAGACATGCTAATTCTTTATATACTTGGCTTTTCTAGTAAGAAATCTGAGCCTGGAGATGAGATTTCCTTTTGGAGGGAGAACTACAAAATTCAGTGATCTTAGATATATAAAGCTATTTAACAACCTATTTTGTATTGCATGAATTATCGTTTATATTTGTGTAGTTCAAAGCAGTCTTCCAGTGGAAAATCTCTGAAACCCCAGATCACGACTTCTTAAATGAACAGTAACTGGAAGGAGGGCACAAAGCCAGAAAGGGAACCACAAGAGATAATGAGGGAAAAAAGCATGCCCTATATCTATACACAATAGAATATTATGCAGCCAGTAGAAATGACAAAATAATGGCATTTGCAGGGAAATGGATGGAGCTAGAAGGAATCATGTTGAGCGAGGTAAGCCAAGAGCAAAGAGACAAACGGTACATGGTCTCCCTGATAAGTGGATGCTAAATCCAAAATGTTAGGTGATATGAAAAAATTAACAGGACTTAAGAAGCAAAGAATTCCCACTCATCTGGTCGAACCACTACTAAATACCCCTATGCTGCTGATCACATGTATGGTGTATATGTGTACACCGTTATATGTTATAGACTGTGATAGACAATTTGCTCCAGGAAAGTTAGAATGAACTTGTGACTTTAAATGAGCATCATTATTCCACAATACTGTGAAATTTGGGAAATTATGTAATCACTTAATCACAATTTAAAAAAAAAGAATCTCGGGGAAGGTAGGGAGGGAAGGGATGGTAGGGGGAAAACAATGGAGGGGTTAACAATACTCAATAGGAAGTGTACTCATTACCTTACTCATGTAATTGTAACCCTCTGTATAGTATCTTTACAATAAAATTTTTTTTAAAAAAAGCATGCCCTAGGTGAATACTTACCAGCTTCCCAAGATTCAAAGAAGCTTCTTCTAGAAATTGGCCTTCTATCATGTTGACTGCTAAGTCTCTATGTTGTCCCAGTTCTAAGTCCTGTGGTGCTATTTGGAAACTGTGACTTTAAGCAAGTTACTTAACACTTCTGTGCCTCAGCTCTCTCTCTGTAAAATTGAAAATGGTATTAATCCAGGATGCAAGTATTTGAGGTGGGGAGAAGGGTGTAAAGGAAGGTCCATAGACAAAGAGAGGAATCTGGAAGAATGAAGTCATACTATTCAATGTATATCCTATAAAACTAGAAAAATTGAGGGGATGATGGGGTTGGGAGGGTTGCGGTAGGATGATAAAAGAAGTGATATTGTATTGTAATAAACTGACACAATGAATTGTAATCCCTTTGTACAACTACCAAGATAATAAAATATAATAATAATTACCAAAAAAGAAAATGGTATTAGTGTTTTCTTCATATAGTTGTGTGACATTTCCATTGACTTATTAACTATAAATGTTTTTAAATATTTATGTGATGGATTCCATTTTTACCCTAGCACCATTTCTTGGGAAGGTTCTTGTTTACCTATGAAATTTCATTGTCATCTTTAGTTTGTTTTGAGAGGAACCTATAAAATACATTTCTTGATTCTCCTCATTTCCACTCATCTCAGTGTATATACTTTTGCAAATAGCGCAGCATCTTTATTACTGTGGCATTAGAGTCAGATTTGAAATCAGGAAGCCTAAGTCCTCTAATTTTGTTGATTTTCTCCATGATTGCCTTGTTATTTTAGCTCATTTGCATTTCCATATAAATTTTGCAATTAGCTTGCCAAAGTCTATTTTTAAAGGAGAGACTGATGTAATTTGGATGGAAATTACATTAAATCTATAGGTCAATTTGAAAGATGCTGGGTTTTGCATATGAAATGTCTTCAAAGGCCTCTGTGTTAATGGCTTGGTCTTTTGGTTCCTTTTGGAGGTGGTAGAACACTTAAGAGATGGGGGCCTATTAGGAGGTTCATGGCCACTGGGGGTATGGTGTAATAGGAGATTGTGGGATCCTAGCTGCTTTCTCTTTTCTTTTTACTTCTCATTTTATTTATGAATTAGCATATAACTGTAATATGAGGGATTTACTGTGACACCATGCACTTTGAGCACACTCACCCCTCTACTCTATTCCTATTCCTCCCTCCTCTCTTCCTCCATTCAAACAGCATTTAGTGGATTTCATTTTGATGAGTTAATATATATATTCATATACATGTTCTTTTTAATGTTTTTATTAAGTAGTTGTATAAAGGAGTTACAGTTCCATACGTCAAGTAATGAGTATACTATTCTTGGACAATGTCACTCCATTCTTTGCTTTCCCCATTCTTCACCCCTCTTGTCCCTGTCCACAAGTTTTTACATAGTGTATATTAAATACAATGGCTTCATTTGTTCACCCTTCTTCCTTCCATTCCTGTGCTCCCTCTATGTCCCCCTAAAAAGACAACCACAGCAAAAATATATTTCATTTTCCAATTATTCATTGGAATAATGAATATTTTACACATTGATCTTTTAACCTATGACTTTACTAACTTCATGTGTTACTTGCAGTGTTTGTATAGTACCTTGGATTTTCTACATACGAAATCATGTGTGGTAAGCCTACCATTTTCATGTTTTTTAATACATGGATTTGGCCACGCACAGTTAAAGTGTGATAAATCAATAAATTTCAAAAACCAATGTTTTTTGTGCCAGTCCTGAGGCTTGAACTCAGAGCCTGGGCACTGTCCCTGAGCTTTTTTTGCTCAAGGATAGCACTCTACCACTTGAACCATAGTCCCACTTCCAGCTTTTTCTGTTTATGTGGTACTGAGGAATCAAACCCAGGGCTTCATGCATGCTAGGCAAGCACTCTATCACTAAGCCACATTCCCAGTCCTCCAAAAAACCAAAATTTTAAGTTCCTGTGCAAGCATTATACAGCTGAATTGATGTGGAGAAGCTCTAAGCTGGTCCTGCATTCACTTCAGCTGTGCATAAGTAATGGTACAATCTTTTGGGTGACTCCCTGCTTTTCAATTTAATGAAAATCTGTCTCCCCAAAGCAAACAGGGACCCCTGAAGCAAGGTTAGAGTTCATGAGCTTAATTAAAATCATAAAGAGAAAATGTGCAATTTGTTGAAAGGCAGTACAGAAGTTTCCTGGAAGTTGGGATGTATTATGGAAAAAATGGGTCAGGTATCCTCAGTACAGAACTCTGCATCTTGAGCATGTGCTAATTTTCCTCAGTGTTGGGCTTCTTAGAACCATTTATCTCTGAATACCAATGGTCTACTGCATCCTGCAAACCAATAATGCTTTTCTGTTTTACTTTCTAAATGTTATGCCCTACTATCTTTTCTTTCTATTGTCTCTTCCCTTCCTCACTCTTCATCCCTTTCTTTTCCTCTCAACTGCTTCCTTCCCCTTCTATTGAACCCCTTCCTTCAATGATTCACTTTCAGAAAGAGTACATATTCTTGTTCTACCCTAAACCTCAAGAGAAAAAGTTAATATTTAACCATCAACCTCATGTTCACTACATATTTTCCTAGATGAATTAAATCTTCTGTATGTTTTTCTGTATGTTTTCAAATTTTCATTTTAAAGCCTGCATTATTTTCTCTCCATGCCTTATTTGGAAGATTCATTCATGTTGATAAGTTTATTTTCTTCCTGTGCCTTTGAAAATGATGGTTACAAGACTATCAAAATTGTTTATGCATTCACCAGCTGATACTTAGTATGTTTTCATAGTTTTATGGTTGCAATATCCTATATTCTTTGTACAATTAATGAATATATTTTAGATATATTCCAAGAGCTGGAATAGTTAAGTCAAAGAACTAGTTGCTGTTGATTTTTAATGTGTTGTTTTAGACAAAATATATCTACAAATATGGAGGTTCCTCAAAAGACTCCATATAGAGCTCCCCTGTGACCCAGCAATCCCACTTTTGGGCATTTACTCAAATGTTTACAAACAAGACCACACTAAAGCTACCAGCACAACTATGTTTATTGCAGCAGTATTTACCATAGCTAAGATATGGAACCAAGCCAGATGCCCCTCAGTAGATGAATGGATCAAGAAAATGTGGTATATATACACAATGGAATTCAAGAATGACATTGCCCCATTTGTTAGGAAATGGAAAAACTTGGAAAAAATTATATTAAGTGAAGTAAGCCAGGCCCAAAGAAACATAGGTCCCATGGTTTCCCTTATTTGCAATATCTAGTATATGTATGAGTCAAGCAGAAAAGGTCAGATAAGGTGTTGTAAGGAAAATGAACCCTAAGATATGTATTTAAATGTTTTTTTCTTTCATGCATTTGTTTCTAATGCATTTATAAGATTATTTCTTTGTTGCTTTGTATGTCCCTCCCCCACAGTATAACCCCTGTTTTCACTGTATTTGATGTTGATATAATTTGTGGAGGGGAAGGGGAAAAACAAGTAGTTTAAATAAGGATACAGGTGGACTCGTTGCAGCAATGAGAAGTACAAGTTGTCATGTCGAAAACGAACTTTACAACTTTAGTGGGGGGGGAGGGTTGGGTGGGGGGGGCAAGGGGGCTGGGAAGGGATGTGAAGGGGAAACAAAGGAGGAGGCTACAATGCTTGATTGGAAATGTACTCATTATCTTGCCCATGTAATTGTAACCCCTCTGTACAGTATGTTCACAATAAAAAAAAGCGAGGAATCAAAAAAAGAAAAATATATATCTACAAAACTTTTCTGCCAGCGGTTGCTGGTGGCTCATGCCTATAATCCTAGCTACTCAGGAGGCTGAGATCAGGGGATCACAGTTGAAACCCAGCCAGGCAGGAAAATTCTGTGAGACTCTTATCTCCAATAAACCACTCAGAAAACCGGAAGTGGCACTGTGGCTCAAGTGATAGAGTACTAACCTTGAGCTGAAGAGCTGAGGGACAGTGTCCAGGCCCAGAGTTCAAGTCCCACAACCTACAAACAAACAAACAAAAAAACTGTTTTGCCTTTTTATTGCTTTGGTGGTTGGTTGTAAGGTTCCTGTATTTCACAGCTCCCTGAGCCCTTATCATTATCAGATAATTTAATTTTTTGCCTACCTTGTAAGTATGAAATTGTAGGCCTTTTGATTTCTCCCATCACTTGGAAGATTGAAATTTTTAAAATATAATTTTATTGTTATTATTAAAGTGTTGTACAGAGGGATTAGTATTTCATAAGTCAGGTAATGAGTATGTTTCTGTTTTTGGACAATGTCACCCTTTCATTTGGAGAATTTTTTTAATGTTGCATTGACCTTTCAGTTTACTTCTCTTAACTTTTCTCAGCTTCCTATTGGATTTAAGTAGATCTTTGGTATCCAAGCATATATGGTTTCAAGTAGTACATTATATACTTGTGATCTTTTGATACAGGTACATAATGCATAATTTTCCAATCATGGTGATTAGCATTCCATCTTTTATCATTTCTATGTGAATGGAGCATACAACTTCTTTTCTATAGAAATATATTACTTTTTTAGTATTAGCTTGAGAAAAAGTAGCAATCAAGGGTATCTTTCTATCTATAGATATGACATTGTGATCCATTTATTCAGAAATAATTTGTTTCAAAATCGTTTAAATAGGGATACAGGTGGACTCATTGCAACAATGAGATGTACAAGTCATTATGTTGAAAACGAACTTTACAACTTTGGTGGGGGGGCAGGGGAGGAAGGGAAGGAATGGGAAGGGGAAACAAAGGAGGAGGCTACAATGCTTGATAAAATATGTACTCATTATCTTGCCCATGTAATTGTAACCCCCCTGTACAGCATTTTCACAATAAAGAAAGAAATAATTTGTTTCAATAAGACCTTGGAATTTTATCTCTGTGAGTCATACACTTTTTGTAATAACTTATTCTCAAAGTTTCATATTTTTGCTGTTGTAAATAACAAAAAATTACTTCTTTGGGATAGAAATGTCTTGACATTATGTAAATTGTGTATATGAAAAGCTCTCCAAAGTTTCTAATTAAACAATATTTTCCTATCAATTCTGTTATCTGTTTTGTTGGAAAAAAGCCTTCAATTTTTAGCTACTCAAGAGGCTGAGATTTGAGGATTAAAGTTTGAAGCCAGTCCAGGCAGGAACATCAATAAGACTTTAATTAATCACCAAATAAAACCCCCAGAAATTGAGCTGTAGCTAGAGTGGTAGAATGCTAGCATTGTACACAAAAGCTGAGAGAAAAAGGCATTTTTTAATCTTAAAATTTGCCTATTTTTCATTTAGAGATATAGTTGTAGCCTGAAAACTTGAAGCTCACTTCTTTCTACCAGTTGTTTCATTGCAGATTTTACTAGATTATCTAAGATCATTAAGTCATCTTTCTGTTTAAGACTCCTGTGTATTTGGAAGGTAGGATACAGGTGAATTTTTACTGATCTTTTGTCTGCCAGGCAATAAAAATGCATTTCAATCAGGTACTATTGGCTTCTACCTGTGACTCTAGCTATTCAAGAGGCTAAGATCTGAGGATGGAGGTTCAAAGCCAGCCTGGGAAGGAAAGTGTTTGAGATTCTTAACTCCAATGAATCACCCAAACAGCCAGAAGTGCACCTGGGGCTCAAGTGGTAGGGTCCCCTTGAACAAACAATCTTAGGGACAGGGTTCAGGCCCTAAATTCAAGCCCCTGGACTGCACACACACACACGCACACACAATAGGATCTGTGAATAGTTATAGTTTCCTTCTTTTTTTTCTTATGCCAAGACTCTGATTGAACTCAAGGATTTGTACTCTTTCTTAGCTTTTTCAATCAAGGTTGGCCTTATACCACTTGAGGTATACCATCACTTGTGGCTTTTTGCTAGTTAATTGGAGAAAAGAATCTCACAGACTTTTCTACCTGGTCTGGCTTTGAACTTTGATCATCAGATCTCATCCCCCTGAGTAGACAGGATTACTGGCATAAGCCACTGGCATCTCATTTTTTTCCTCTTTCCCAATCTGTGTGATTTTATATTTTGTGACAGTTATCTCCTGCCAATGGTGATGATGATGTTCTGAGCAATGAATATGGGTGAAAGGTAAACTGTGACCTTCTGCTATGAAGGCTTATGGCTGGTACATGGTCCTCATTTCTCTGTTCCTTATGTGCTAATTAAACCTAAAGACCAATTAACAAAGTTGGATTAATAAACACATACAGTGTGTTTATTAATTAAAGTTAATCGAACTTTGTTAATTGGTCTTTTAAATCTTCCATGCCCTCATCATTTTTTGTCTTCCTGAGAGATATATTCCATCAAGATAGTTAATTTTTGAAGCAGTCTTTATTTTATGTACTTTATCCATGTTAGGCTTTCCTTGAGACACTGAACTTGTATGAGTCAGTTTGGGCTGCTGTAGCAAAATACAACAAACTGGTTAGCTTAAATACCAGAAATCTGTTTCTTTTTATTTATTTATTTAGTATTTTTTATTTCTTATCATGAAAATATTGTACAGAGGGGTTACAATTAGATGGGCAAGATGAGTACATTTCTTATCAACCATAGTTGCCTCCTCCTTTGTTTCCCCTTCCCATCCCTGCTCTTACTTCTCCCATCCCCCTACCCAAACCTCCTCCCCTTCCACCAAAGTTGTAAAGTTCGATTTCCACATAACGACTTGTACATCTCATTGTTGCAATGGGTCCACCTGTATCCCTATTTAAAAGATTTGTTTTTTCCCTTCCCTTCCACAAATTATACCAACATCAAATACAATGAAAACAGGGGTTATACTGTGGGGGAGGGACATACAAAGCAACAAAGAAATAATCTGATAAATGTGTTAGAAACAATCACATGAAAGAAAAAACATTTGAATACATATCTTAGGG
>NW_012267402.1:775776-779381 GCF_000151885.1 Dipodomys ordii | reverse complement strand
GATTGCCTCTTCTATTTCCTTGAAGAATGAGGTTGGAATTTTGATAGGTATTGCATTGAATTTGTGGATAGCCTTGGGAAGTATTGCCATTTTCATGATGTTGATCTTTCCAATCCCGGAACATAGGAGTTTTTGAAACTTTCTAAGTTCTATTTTGATTTCCTTTTTAAAGTTTTTAAAGTTTTCATCATAGAGGTCCTTCACTGCTTTTTTGATTACTATTTTTTTATTGTGAAAATACTGTAGCCTCCTTCTTTGTTTCCCCTTCCCATCCCATCCTCTCCCCGCACCCCCTCAACAAACCCTCCCCCCCCCACCAAAGTTGTAAAGTTAGTTTTCGACATAACGACTTGTAAGTCTCATTGTTGCAATGGGTCCAACTGTATCTCTATTTAAACAATTTGTTTTTGCCCTTCCCCTCCACAAATTATAACAACATCAAATACAGTGAAAGTAGGGGTTAAGATATGTATTCAAATGTCTTTTTCTTTAATGCAATTGTTTCTAACACAATTATAAGATTACTTCTTTGTTGCTTTGTATGACCCTCCTTCACTTCTTTGGTTAAGTTAATTCCTAGGTATTTTATTTTTTGTGGGGCTATTACGAATGGAGTTGCTTTCCTAATTTCAGCCACACTTTTCTCATTGTTGGCATACAGAAAAACCATTGATTTTTGAGGGTTAATTTTATACCCTGCTACTTCACCAAAGTTTTGAATCAGCTTGAGTAATTTGGGAGTGGAGTCTATGGGATTCTTTAAATACAATATCATGTCATCTGCAAAGAGAGAGAGTTTTACTTCTTCTTTCCTTATTTGGATCCCCTTTATGTTTGCATCTTGTCTTATTGCTGTAGCTAGGCTTTCTAATACTAGATTGAAGAGGAGTGGAGAGAGTGGGCATCCTTGTCTTGTTCCTGAGTTAAGAGGAAATGGCTTTAGTTTTTCACCATTAAGTATAATGATGGCTATAGGTTTGTCATGTACAGCCTTTATTGTATTGAGGAATGTTCCATGGATTCCTAATTTTTCCAGAAACTTCATCCTAAAAGGGTGTTCTTATCCTTTCTCCTGTTGATGTGATGAAGTATATAATTGATTTGCATATTTTTTTTTATGTCGGTCGTGGGGCTTGAACTCTGGGCCTGGGCGCTGTCCCTCAGCTCTTCAGCTCAAGGCGAGCACTCTACCACTTGAGCTACAGCACCACTTCCAGTTTTCTGGTGGTTTTATTGGAGATAGGAGTCTCACGGTCTCTCCTGCCCAGGCTGGCTTTGAACCACGATCCTCAGATCTCAGCCTCCTGAGTAGCTAGGATTACAGGCGTGAGCCACCAGCGCCCGGCTTTGATTTGCATATATTGAACCAGCTTTTCATCCCTGAAATGAATCCTGTTTGATCATGGTGTATGATTTTTTGGATGAATTGGTGAAGTCGATTGGCCAAAAATTTTGTTGAGAAGTTTTGCATCAGTGTTTATCAAAGGAATGGGTCTATAGTTCTCTTTCTTTGATGAGTCCCTGCCTGGTTTTGGGATGAGGGTTATGATGGCTTCATAGAATGAGTTCGGTAGTGAACTTTCCATTTCTATTTCATTGAAGATTTGGAGGAGTATTGGTGTGAGCTCTGCTTTCAAGGCCTTGTACAATTCCACTGTAAAACCATCTAGTCCTGGGCTTCCCTTAGATTGGAGGTCTCTTATTGCTGTTTCTATTTCAATGCTTGATATGGGCCTGTTAAGATGGATTAACTCATCTTGGTTTAGTTTCGGTATGTCGATATTTGCTAGGAAAAGGTCCATTTCTACCAAGTTCTCAAACTTATTAGCATAAAAGTTTCAAAAGTATTCCCTTATAATGTTCTGAATCTTGGTTTTTTCTGTGGTGATGTTTCCATTCTCATCTCTGAGTTTATTTATTTCGGTGTGTTCTCTTCTTTTTCTGATAAGATTTGCTAAGGGTCTGTCAATTTTATTTTTTTCGAAGAACCAAGTCTTTGTTGATTCTTTCTATAGTTTTTTTAGATTCTAATTCATTTAATTCTGAGTTAATTTTAATTATTTCTTTCCGTCTACTGGATTGGGGTTTATTCTGCTGCTCTTTTTCAAGGAGGTTCAGATGTTTCATTAAATTGTTGGTTTCAGATATCTCCAATTTGTTGATGTAGGAATTCAGAGCTATAACCTTGCCCCTGAGTACTGCCTTTGCTATGTCCCATAGGAGCTGGTAATTTGTGTGTTCATTTTTGTTGAATAGCATGAACATTTGAATTTCCTTTCTAATCTCTTCCATGACCCACTCATGATTCAGCAGTATGTTGTTCAGCCTCCATGTGTTATAGGACTTTCTTTGGAGTCTTTTGGTGTTGAGTTCTAATTTTATTCCCTTGTGGTCTGAGAGAATGCAAGGTATAACTTCAATGTTGCTGGATTTGGACAAGTTTGGTTTGTGACCTAAAATGTGGTCCAGAAATCTGTTTCTTATGGTTTTGAAATCTGGATATGCCTGGTCATAGCATGGTATTTCAGCTCTCCTCCTGGCTTGCAAATGATTGTTTTCTTCCATTGTCACATATAGTCAAGGCACAGTACGGCTGTATGACATACTCTCTAGCATCTCCTCTTAGACGGCCAGTAACCCCAAAACAAGAAACTTACTCTTATCCTTTCATCTTAGCATAATTAGTTCTCAAAGGCCACAGTTCCTGGTATTATGTATTAGTGTTCACTACTTCAAGGTATACCTTTTATAAGAGGAAATTTCAATCTGAAATAACCCCTTAACAATAACTGTCCTTTCTTTCTCTAAGCTTTATTTTTGTACGTTTTTTTATTGTAAAAATGCTGTACAGAGAGGTTACAGTTACATAAGCAAGGTAATGAGTACCTTTCCTATTGAGCATTGTTGCCTCCATCTTTGTTTTCCCCCTATCATCCCTTCCCTCCCACCTCCACAAGTAATCATCCCCTCCCCCTCCAAAGTTGTAAAGTTAGTTTTCAACATAGTGTCTTGTACATCTCATTGTTACAATGGGTCAACCTGCATCCTTATTTAAGCATTTTGTTTTTTCCTTTCTCCTTCCCGAATTATAGAAGTGTATATACAAGATTCAGGATACCAACATCAAATACAGTGAAAATAGGGGTTATACTGTGGGGGAAGAACATACAAAAAACACACACACACAAAATCACATGGTAAATGTACCATAAATGTGTTAGAACCAATATTAGGAAAGAAAAAAGATATTTATGTCCCTATGTTGGGGTTCATTTAGCTTAAAATCATCTTATATGATCATATGTATATAGCTTTTGGCCTTTTCTGCTTGTCCTACACATGTACTAGTTATTACAAATAAGGGAAACGATGGGACCTATGATTTTTTGGGCCTGGCTTACATCAATTAATATAATTTTTTCTAAGTCTTTCCATTTCCTAACAAATGGGGCAATGTCATTCTTTCTGAAGGAGGCATAGAATTCCATTGTGTATAGATACCACATTTTCTTCATCCATTCATCTACTGAGGGGCATCTGGGTTGGTTCCATATCTTAGCTATGGTAAATAATGCTGCAATAAACATAGTTGTGCTGGTAGCTTT
>NW_012267402.1:759674-774960 GCF_000151885.1 Dipodomys ordii | reverse complement strand
GGCTTTTTTCTTTTTTCTTATGTGGTGCTGAGGAATCGAACCCAGGGCCTCAGGCATGCAAGGCAAGCGCTCTACCACTGAGCCACCTTCCCAGCCCTAAAAAACGAAAATTCTTTTCAGCACCAGCTGTTCCGGTGTTTTGGTCCTCCAACTATTTTTTTAATTTTTTGTGAACATACTGCACAGAGGGGTTTACATGGGCAAGATAATGAGTACATTTCTTATCAAGCATTGCAGCCTCCTCCTTTGTTTACCCTTCACATCCCTTCCCAGCCTCCCCCCCCACCCAACCCCCTCCCTTCCTGCACCAAAGTTGTAAAGGATACAGGTGGACCTGTTGCAACAATGAGAAGTACAAGTTGTCATGGATTTCCTTTTTTATGCTCTGAATTTTCCCTTTATTTTTGTCGAGGGGTGTTTGATTTAGGTTTCATTGTTGTTCCATATACTTCCTCTCCAGGCTTGGAATTTATGTAGCTGTTTTGATTATTTGGATTATTCTTGTTTTAATTGTTAAGTTGCATGACCAGTGGAATATGAAATTAGCCAAGTGCTTTCTTCTCATCCTGAACCATGCAAATGCCCTCAGCTTTTTAAACTATAACCTGTAATAGAGTTGTTTTTTTTCCAGCTTGCATTTTAAAGTATCTTGAGTATTTTTTGTTGTCTAGACATTACTTTGATGTAGTTAGTGTCCATTAAATCTCCCTGTATGTTTAATAATGTCTTGCTTATCATTTCTTTTTATATTTTAGGATTTCTTTCTTCATTTGTTTCTTTCTTCCTTCTATTCTTTTTTTATTGACTTTCTTTTGTAGTAACAGTTGCTAGTAAGGGTCAATTTTTGTTTGGAATAAATTGTAACATGTACTATTTTTGGAGGTCTAAATATCTATTTAACTGTTTAACACAGTTAGGGCTAATAAGCATCACCCCCTCCCCCCAATATGTTTGATGATTCCACCATCTCTGGCTTCCATCTTTTATTAAGATGTCAGTTTTCAAATGCATTGTTTATCTTTTGCATGTAATAAGTCTTTACTCACACTGTTTTTCCCTTTTATCTTGCCCTTGAGTTTTATAGGAACATTTCTTATAATTTCCTTTCACTTATTCTTTGCATGACTACAGCTCTTATTAAAGTGAAGATTACATGATTTCAAATCTGGAAGTATCTCATTAATATTTCTTTAAATATTGTATTGGCTATAGTTCTTATTAAATTGAAGATTACATGACTTTAAATCCAGAAGTCTTTCCCTAATACCCCTTTATGTCATTCTCTTCTGCATTTAATTTCTTCTGAAAACTCACATTCCATTCTCATCTAATCCAATGTATTTCCTACAATCACCTTCACATTCTTGTTTTTATTGCTCTAACCTCAACACATTTTTTGTGTCATTTAAAACAGTTAACTCCATTAGGGAGTATTGTTACATTATATTATATATATATTATATTTATAATATCACATTATTATAAGGTTTATTAAGGGTGGATTAATAATTAGAAAACCTTCTGTCCTTTTTGAGTAGTTTGTTACTTTTTGGTTACTCATCTATTCTATGGTTTATTCCTCGTAAAACTTATTCATATTTTTTCCATTCCATAGTCAAGAATAGAAATATGCAGCATCTTTTAAAGATAAAAAAATCTCTTTATTCTCTTGGTTATCATTTTTTATGGAATTTCACATATTTGAATATGGAGCTTACTTCTGTCTGAACTCCAGAGATGTGTCTCTTTATTCCATTTAATATAAATTTTCAGCTGTGTTTCTTGTACTGAATAGAAATATAAATTCAAACCTCAAATATTTATGAGAGGAAATATGTGACCCTTGATCTCTGACCAAGTTACACCAGTCTCTTTGTAATAGAGTTGTTTGGATATTTTTATTTCCTTTGATCTTGTCCTTGAACTTTGACCCCTGAGGTTACCAAGTCCATGAAGGTATTTCATTTCTCAGTCCTCTCCTTTCTTAAACCCTATTTCAGGTCTCTTATCACTCTTGTGATTGATAAAGCACTCATTTGAAAAGATTAAAGGCGCCAAGCACTCTTGGGAGGATATGTGGCTCTGAGGCCTGGTAAAAGATTCTACTGTCCATTCTTTCTGACTCCGGAAATTAATCTTAATTTCTTTTTAGGTCAGCTCAGGATTTAAGTACTTGCTTTCATTTTGCTTTTGCTTTTAAAGTCTCTAGAATTTCTGTGTGTCTTAGAAACAGAAAAACTTTAAAAATATCACATCTATTGTGTTGTCAAAACCAGATTCTAACTCAGTACAGTCAGGTGCTGTTCCATGGTTGGTATAAGTCCTGAAAAATACATGTATCATTAGAGGATTTTGTTGTCCTATGTGTTAGGATCCATCAAGACCATCACAGGGGACCACACGGAGGCAGGCAAGCATAGGAGAAAGATTATTATAAGGTTTATTAGAGGGACAATAACTCTCCTGGGAGAGGGAGCAATATAGCATCTACACCTATTCAGGTGGGTAGCTCTGGGGCTCTTGGAGAGGTTGCTGGGCAGGTATGTCTGGGCAGAGAGAGGGAGTGGCCAACTATCTGGCCAGAACTCTAAGGGAGGGAGTATAAGGTCCACCCTGGGAAGGCGGAGCACACTCCTCACTCCTCTAGGTTAAGTCTCTGCTGTCCAGTACCTGCATTATCTAGGTAACTGGCTTACCTAGAGGCAGTCACCTCCCCCATCCCCGAGGTCACATCTGTATCCAGTGTGGCCACACCTAATTCTCACCCCTGGCCTTCAATGTCTTGTCACCTCTGTGTGGGCTTCCAACTTGAGCAGAGGCAGCTTTTAGCTTGAAAATAAACCTTTTCCCTGCCTGAATACCACGTGCTGCTCTCTCTTTCCTCAACTGTGGATTTAATTTACCTAACAGGGAGGAGCTCAGGTCTGGGTGGAGCTGAAGACAGGAGGTAGGGATAATGCTAAAACTATGAACTTCATAGAGTGGGTTTCCACAGCCCCAGTGGTAGAGTTCATTACACACCTACCCTCTGGGACCAGCATTGCAGACATGGTTCACTGTTGGCTGAAACAGTGAACAGCCCATTGCTGTAGCAATGGGCCACATTTATTACATCTGTGATTCTGTAACTGTGTTATAGTTATGTAGTGTCCACAGTTAGAATCCATGGCTAGGATCCAGTGTGGGAATATCAGACACTTCTGATAGGATAAAATGTCAAAATTCAGGTAAAAGATGAGTATCCTCCTCATGAACCTCACACTCAAATGGTAAAAATTAAAAAATTGAACTAACAGGGAAATTGCTGGTAGCCCAATCTACAGGAAGTACTAAAAATACTATTTTTCTATGAGAGATGAGGGCAAGGAGGGAGGAAAGAGAAGGAGAGAGAGAAAGCCAGCACCCAACTGCCAGGTAGACATACACTCAGAGGAAGTAACTGTTTAATAATAGGAAGCTGTCCTAAAAACTCAATGCAATATTAGCAAGAGTATTAATATTGTGGGAAGGTCTACTACAGCTCTTGGATTTGACCTTGCTTTCTTCCATCACTAGATGTGTGGTCTGAGAGTCGAAATTTCTATGCTATTTTGTGATGAATAGTTTATGCATGAAACTTGCTTAGAATGTATGGGACACAAACTTAATTATATCTCACCTGTTCTTATTTTTTAAATGTTTTCTATTGTACCTGCAAAAATGAATGACAACCCTTGGTCCCTCACTGATCAATTCTGTCTTAGGAGAGACCAACATATAACCTGTACTGTAACTGTACACTATATATAATGAAGCAGTCATCAAAACGAAGTATTAGCTCATTAAAAAAAGTATAGCGGTAGCTCCCAGGATGAACTGAAGAATTCATTTTCCTGGAGTGAAATGAGGCAGAAAAGAAAAGGGTCACATTGGGAAAGAAGATAAATTTCCTTTGTGTCACTATGAATTTAACACCCTTTTGGAGATGGCCATAAGGCAGTAAGGAAGGAAGGTCTTAAGTTATTAAAGACAGCTTGAGGTCTTTGTGAGCTCTAGTTTCTGATTCAAATGTGATTTCAGTTAGGAATTTCTTTGACACTTCCATTATTATGCAGAATTAATCACTAGGTGTTTGAGCCAAGGGGTGACTGTTGGAATGACTATAATGCATGCTCCAAGAACCCCCCGCAGACTCTCTGAAAGGACAGAGCTTGCTTCTCTTATTCTCCTACTATTTCCTATATACCCTAACCTCTCCAAGCTGAAAAATGACTAATATGCCATTGTCCTTCAGTTGGATACAAAGGACATGAGAATTCTTTTGAACATTAACTTTCTACTTTATAGAACTGAAGGCTTTGTGCTTGAGACTTGCTCAAGCTTGTCCTTTTAATGAAACACTTGGTCCAAATACTTTTATCATTAAAAAAAGTAATCATGAATTTCTTATGAGGCCACAGGAGGAGGGCAGAAGGTTAATACATGTTAGAGAACAGAAAACAATTCAACCAGCACAGTCAATGAATACAGATTTCCTTTATTCTCCTTGAAGCCATCCACTAAATTTTTAACACCTTTTCCTGCTCTTCCTAATGACCTTATACAAGTCCTAAATGAGAAGAATATAAACTGGCCCTTCAACCAGAAATCTCAGTTCCTTATAAAATAGCTAGAGCAATGATGACAGATGCTTCCACCATCAAGCCCAAACCACTAGGTAATCTTGCCAAGTCACCCAAGATGTAATTCAAAGAAATTCTACTTGAAAGCATGGCTTTATCCTAGTTTGCTTCTTCAAAATCTGAAAATCTATATGCAATTGCAGTTGCACTAGTCATTTGCACAAATCTATTCATCTCCATGTAATCACATTAACATATATCTCTCACCTTTTAATTAGGACACTTGATGGACTAAAGAATTTCTACATCCTAGAATTCACTAGTGAGATTTAATTTATATAGGGACTTTAGTGAGTTGGGTTTGCACATGGAAGCCCTCAATTCTTTAATGTGAATGGAATCCTGGAACATGTCCAGTTTACTTCTTAAGACATACGGAGATGTCAACATTATAGAAAGAGCAGACCCCAGAAACTATTGGGAAGTATGGGCTTCTTTCAACAAACAAGCACTATAGAGAGTGACTGGAGGATCTCCAACTGATTTTTCAATGTATGAGCATACTCTAGCCTGGTGACAAGTTATGCAGTGCAAACATTTTCACATCTGCTCAAGGGTGTACACCAATGCACTTATAGCATGTGGTATAAGTTTGTGGGAATTAATGAAACTTCTAAAGTTCACACAGTGATCTCCTGCTGAGAACGTCTGAGTCCATTCCTTAAAATGGATTAAGTTTTAAGATTAAATGGTACATATTTTAACCATATTTAACCAATATTTTGTAATCAGTTGGTTGACATAGTAATGCAGACAATTATAACACAGAATGAACTGAGGGAGAACACAGGACTGAATAGGACTGGAAGGATGCTTATAATAATTGTGGGATAATGGATCCTGATAGACTTGCCTAACGAAAGTCTTAATATTTATTTAAAAATAACTAGAAAACAGTCAAGTAAAACTGGTGAGGGACTGGTCCATAGCAGATAGAAATGAATGTGCAGTAGTCTACTATAGACAAGGTAATACGCAGTTTTTCAGCAATATGAAATAATGAAATGCCTGTAGAACTTGATATGATATGATCCAAGATTTAGACTCGGGAGTAAGCCTAATTCAAATCTGAATTTTTACTTGGTGGGCAAGGGAGATGTTTCCATCATTCTAGTTGTAATTATATATCAAACAGGAGGTCAGTTCTCAGGTAGGCCAGATGTAGCCTGGGCTTCACCATTTGTGAAGTGTCTGAATTTGGAAAATCATTTAGTTATTGTCTCTGTGCTTGTGTTTTCTCATTTTGAAAATTATACACCGACCGATGCTGTAGAGTTAATGTGAGGATTGAAGTGTTTACACATGGAATATGCTTAGTCAAATGTTGCTTACCACACTTACTGTCAACAACATCAGCAGTGTTAGAGGTGACGGCATCACATTGTTTAATAGACTTTGTGGCAGTTGGGATGGAAGGACGTATTCTCATTGGGCATGCATGATTGGTGGTGTGTGGTAACTGGTGAGCTAGAAGTCAGGGAGGTGAGACTAGCAGGATTCCTGATATCTGCCTTAGACATTTCTTGACCAAGGTTCTCATCAGCAATGTCAGGGTGGGATGAATTTGAGCATGATTTCATGTGAATAAGAATATAATGACCTACAAAGACAAAGTGACAACCAACATCACAAGCACTGACATACAGCTACAGATTTCCTGAAATTGTCAGCAAGAAAAAAGCCTTTCACTGTGAGTAGTTTTCACACTTCTCTGGTGGACTAACTACCTTTTCATGGTTCTGTACATTAGAGAGTCAAGTAGTCATATGTCTGCTTTACAAAGAACATGCACATAGCCAACAGGCAAAAGAATCAGCATAAAAACAGTCCATGCCTCTTTATTCAAACCTCTCTCAAAAACAATTTAGCTACTCAAATAACTAACATCTGAGGATCCCAGATTGAAGCCAGCTTAGGTAGCAAAATCAATTAACAAAATCAATTAGCAAAATTAATTAACTACCAAAAAGCTGAAGTGGAGCTGTGGCTCCAGTGGTAGAGTACTAGCTTTGAGCAGAAAAGCTCAGGGATAGTGCCCAGGTCCCCTGAGATCAAGTCCCAGGGCCAACACACACACACAATCCCCCAAATAAACAATTTTCCTGTTCCCTTCCCTGATAATTCAGCCTCAACTAAGAATCAACTATGGTAGCACACACTTTTAGAATCAATGACCAGTGACACCATTCTACATGCAGTAGGTGAGACTCAAGTCCTGCCCATTCTCTCTAGGGAAGCTAGGTTGGACCTTTGACCATGGGGTTTATGATTTCCTGTTTACTCTGTGTGTTCGCTCTGAAACAAAAAAAAATCTAAGCTTTTCACGTTTTTGGCAACTTGTGCCACGTTGTGAATATGATGATCCTTAAGCTAAAGCTATAACAGGTTTACTCCTTGCTTACTAAGTGTTTACACTTTTCAAAAAACATCCTGTTTTGCTTATTCTCAAGGACTGAAATATAGGTTTCTTATTTGCTTTATGGCAAAAGTTAACAGCTGCTATATGCAGTAAATTTGGTTGTTTTTACACTGACTAATCCCTACAAGTAGTGGATTGTAGGAGGTGCCCAGAATTTGTTTAATTTGGACATCATACAATGTATAAGTGAATTGAAACATTACATGCCTCACTAATATGCAAACATTTTATATTTTTATATGTTAGTTAAAATAAATAAAAATAGTTACATTTGAAACAACTACTTACAAACTTTTGGGAGGATTACTTTTTTCTAATATAATTTTTCTATAATAAGTATGATTAAAACTTTGCATTGGTTTCTCTTTGGATGATAAAGAATGAGACTATTTGTTTTTATTCCCAGTACTTGATGCTTATTTTTTCTTTTTCATGTGTTAGTATTAGAGCTTGAACTTAGGGCCCGTGTGCTGCTCTTTAGGTTTCTCACACAAGGATGGCATTCTACCACTTGAGCCAGAGCTCTACTTTCAGTTTTTTGGTAGTTAATTGGAGATTAAAGTTTGCACAGCTGCTTGCTTAGCTTTGAAGTGAGACCATTAGATCTCAGACTCTGAGTCATAAGCACTTCATTGAGATTACAATTCAAAACACATTTTTCAAGTTTGCTATTGAACTTCCATGAAAACATAATTTAAATGTTTTCATGGTAAAGTATTACATTTGTAATTAAAAAGAGTAACACTTTGTATTTATAATTATATTTATAATTATTTGTATTTATAATTAAAATTTTAAACCAAAAGCAATGTTTCCTTTACCCTTCAATTTCTTTCTTCCTTTCTGAGATCTAATAAATAACCACTTTAAAATGACTTTTTCCAGAAAGACTTTGTAACTTTAATAAATAATATACATGGACATAAAGTATATAAGAACAGTTATATAAAATGTTACATAATCTAGCCAAAAAGCTTGCAGTTGCTTCTGAAGAAGAAGAGCTGTTACAGTGCAGAGAAACTTTGGAAACTGTTTGCCAGGGCCTCAGATGAGGGAGGGAGATGCCATTTTCCTTGAAGTAGGGGGAGGGGCTCTTGGGTTGAGCTGAGGGCCAGTTTCCCAGCAGGCTTCAAGAGGAAGAAGCTGCAATCCTTTTCCCAGTGTTCTCAGGAAGCAATTGCCTTTCTCTCCATCATGGTTTGTTACTGCATCTAGATACACAAATTATTCTATGTAGAAGCATGTTACATAGCCTAATATTTAATGGAATTAAGTATTATAATTAAATAACATGTGTAACTAAACATAATAAGATATGATGAAATAATTTAATGATAAAAGGAATATGTTCTCTTGAGTTTTCCTGTGGTTTGAATTTTTTCCCTAGTATTACAGTAAAAAAGCATTATTAAAGCTGGGCCTCATTTTTATCTTTTGATGATAATAAAGCAACAATTCATTTTTTCATTTTCATTGCTAGTATTTGATCCTTACACTTACAATGTTTTTGAATTTGCTATTGAGGTTCTATGAATGATTATTATTGCATGATTAATTATTTCATAATTATTTCACACATATAATGAAAAAGGGTAACAGTTTCTTAGCAGACTTGTCTCTATTTATAATTATTTTCTTTTTTTTTTTTTGGGTCCGGTCGTGGGGCCTGAACTCTGGGCCTGGGTGCTGTCCCTCAGCTCTTCAGCTCAAGGCTAGCGCTCTACTACTTGAGCCACAGTGCCACTTCTGGCTTTTTTCTTTTTGCTTATGTGGTGCTGAGGAATCGAACCCAGGGCCTCATGCATGCAAGGCAAGCGCTCTACCACTGAGCCACCTTCCCAGCCCCAACATCTACTTCTTTCAACACATGTCACTTACTAATTTTTTTCAGAGTACATTCTCTTAGTCTGTTTTATTTGATAACAATGCAGTCACACCATCTTTATTTTGTTTTACTTATTTATTTTAATTTTGTCATAAAGGTGACTTACAGAGAGGATACAGTTACATGAGTCAGGTAATGAATACATTTCCTTATGAACATTGTCCCTCCCTCCCTCATTCTCTCCCAGTTTTTCCTCTCCTGACTTCCCTCCCTCAAAGTTGTATAGTTCCAACATAGTATCTAGCAGGTATCACTGCTGAATTGGTTGATCCTTTGTCCCACCCTTTCTCTACTTAACCCTTACCCACTCCACATCAGATAAACTTATATACAAGACAACTTTTGCCTTGATTTGATTATCTTTTGTGTGTGTGTGTGAGTGTGTACTGGTCTTGGGCCTTGAACTTAGGGCTTGGACTCTGTTCTTGAGCTTTTGTGAAGGCTAGCATTTTATCACTTGAACCCACAGTTCCATTCTGGCTTTTCAGTGGTTAGTTGGAGATTAGTTTCACTAATTTTCCTGTTGGGGCTGGCTTCAGTCCTCAGATCTCAGCCTCCTGAATAGCAAGGATTATAAGAGGGAGTCACAGGTGCTCAGCTGATTTGACCATCTTGATCCTTTTACCTTGCTGGAATTTTACAATTCCTAGTTCAAAATCTTCACATTATCATGTAATACTTTCTAAGATATCCAGGTAAATGTTCCTTCCTATTTTTGTGGCTCCTATTTTTCCCTGTTTTTTAGTCTCTGCCTGATCTCTAGGCCCTGCAATATAGGTTGCTTTATTTCTTCATAATCCTTTTACTTTATTGCTTTGGGAAGTTGTACTCACTGCTTATAATGCTTGGGAGGTATTTTTATAAATCTTAATAATTAAAGCCATATCTCTGCCCCTCACTTGAAAAATGTGCAGACCTCAAGGTCACTAATACCTCCTCCCTCTAAGAGTACAGAGTAATGATACATTCTTCTCTCACTATGCTTTCCTTTCTTCCCGGTTAGTGAACAGGTGCTGTGCGGATGAGGTGTGCTTCTGTTTAATGGTTTTGCACCATTTTTCTCTTCCTTCCTTTCTCTATCTCTCAGATTTCCTATCTAGGATAATTTTAATGCTTTCTGAGGAATATCCTTTACAATTTTCATTCATGGACAGGTTAAATGAATAAAATTCTTCAATTTTTGGAGACTTCTGTGTATTTTCAATCCAAATTAATTGGCGAAGCATAGTTTTTTGAATATGCAGTTGAGAACTGACAGCTAATTTTTCTCATTGTTTTATTGGTATTATTTTGTTGAACTATGGCATCCATTGCTGTTTTGAGAAGACCTTTATCACCCTGAGGGCTTTCTTTCTGTGTGTTTAGGGATTTTTTTTTGCATGAGGCCTTCCTAACCCTGAGAACTAGAGTCTCTACCAGTTTGAAAAAATTACCCATTAATTATTATTAGCCTCTCTTTCTACTTACTTTATGGGACTTATTGGTTCTAAATTTGATTCCTCCGTTAAGCACCCACATATGCTTATCTCTCTTTCATAGTTCCACAGTTACTCTTTCTTTACTGCATTCTGTAATATTTCTTTAGATGCATATGGTAGCTCACTAATTTTCTTTTGTGCCACTTGAAATATGCTGTTGTATTTTTCATTGTGTTTTTAATTTCACTTGTCTATTTCTGGAAAGTCTGGTTAGCTCTTCACCAATATTTTCTACCTTAGCACCATTGTGGTTTTGATATTACATTTACAAACATGATTCTAATTCTGTAAGATCACCCTAACTTTGGCTCTGCATACCTTGTTTTCTCACATTTTCTTCTAAACTTCTTTTCTCTTATGTGTTATTTGTGGGAATTACTTTGAACTCAGATTAAAGACTTCTCAGAGACAGCCTGAGATTTCAGATTAGGTTTGCTTTTGCAAACCACCTAGAAGCACTGAAAACTTAAAGTTTATACAATTTAAGATTTGAGCTTGGGTTCTGTAGGTAATATTTTTTCTCAGCATCGTAGTCAAATGAGGTTGGGCAGGTCAGAAAATGACAAGGAAGAACCCTCCTTCTCTTTCAAATAGATACTCCCCAATCTTTCCCTTTTCTCTAAACAGAGTCAAACAAGTATTGAGTATCTGTTTGTGGTCTTGTTTTGGGAGCAGGGAATTCTCCTAGGTGATCACTGAACAAACTGCCTCTTGCCTCATTTGTGAAAGAAAGAGGAATACTGTCTGCTAATTTTTAACACGATCTCTTATCAGGGTCTATTTTCTGAGGTTGTGAACTGAGGGAATATCTTTTTCTTTTTCTAAGGACACAATTTCCATCAAATTGGGGTGTCATCTTTATGACCTCTTTTAACCAGACTCATTTCCACAGAAACATAGTCTCATCCTGTTCCTGGTCTGTTACCACAAAACCAAACCGCAGTTCAGTAAAATTCATTGCAGATACTGGTGGTGTATGTGTGTGTGTCTGAGAGGGTGTATGTGTATGCATTTGTGCTGGTCCTGGGGCTTGAATTCAGGGCACTGTCCCTGAACTTTTTTACTCAAAGCTAGCACTCTCCCATGTGGGCTATGCTTCCAACTTTTTTTGTGTGTGGGGTGAAAATTTAAATATTATCATAAAGGTGATGTACATAGGGGTTACAGTTATATAAGTCAGGCAATGAGTACATTTCTTGTAGAGCTTCGTTACCCCCTCCCTTGTTTTCCTTTTTTTTTAATTGTATAATCTTTTTTTTTATTGTGAAAATACTATACGGAGGGGTTACAATTACATGGGCAAGATAATGAGTACATTTCTTATCAAGCATTGTTGCCTCCTCCTTTATTTCCCCTTCCCATCCCTTCCCATCTCCCCTTGACCCTCCTGTCCCCCCCTCCCCCTGCGCCAAAGTTGTAAAATTTGTTTTTCAACATAACGTCTTTTACATCTCATTGTTGCATTGGGTCTATTTTTTTTGGGGGGGTCAGGTTGTGGGGCCTGAACTCTGGACCTGGGTGCTGGTGCTGTCCCTCAGCTCTTCAGCTCAAGGCTAGCACTCTACCTTGAGCCACAGTGCCACTTCAGGCTTTTTTTTTTTTCTGTTTATGTGGTGCTGAGGAGAATCGAACGGAGAGCCTCATGCATGCAAAGCAAGTGCTCTACCACTGAGCCACCTTCCCAGCCCTGCAATGGGTCTATTTAAACAATTTGCTTTTCCTCTTCCCCTCCACAAATTATACCAACATCAAATACAATGAAAACAGGGGTTATACATGGGGGAGGGACATACAAAGCAACAAAGAAATATCTTATAAATAGTTTAGAAACAATAACAAGCAAGAAAAACCATTTGAGTCCTTATCTTGGAGTTCATTTCACCTAATATCAACTTATCTGACCTTTTCTACTTGTCTCAGACATATACTAGTTATTGCAAATAAGGGAAACCATGGGACTTATGTTTCTTTGAGCCTGGCTTACTTCACTTAATATAATTTTCCCCAAGTCTTTCCATTTCCTAACAAATTGGGCAATGTCATTCTTTCTGATGGAGGCATTGTATGTATGTATGTATATATATATGTATATATATATATAATATATATATATATACATATATATATACATACATACATTGTATGTATGTATGTATATATATATGTATATATATAATATATATATACATATATATACATACATACAATATATATATATATATATATCACATTTTCTTGATCCATTCATCTACTGCCCCCTCCCTTGTTTTCTCCCACTTTCCCTCCCCCTGAGTGCCCTCTCCACCAGGTTGTAAAATTTATTTCCAATAATGGTTATTCATTTCCACTGTCACCTTTATCATGTCTTTCCTGGCTGTTGCTGCTGTTTCTACTGCCGGCAGGTGTTTAAATCTATATTCTTATACAGGGTGCTTATAATTTTCTTATTTAGGATAAATCTCTGTATAATTATAGCTTACTTGGTCTGACTCTGTAGTCATGGATAACTTAATGGGACCCTAAAACTCTTTTTCTTCTGAGAGTGCTCTGCTCTTCTCCTGTTAATTTTCCACCTTTTTTTGGAATGCACCTCTTTTTTTGGTGCCTAATTAGAGATAATTGTTAAAAAGATTAAATCATAGCCCAATTAACAAAGTACTAGTAAATGTGGATTCTTTCAAGGGGGTGGGCAAAAGGAGAGAGAGGAATGAAGAGGGAAGGGGGGAGATTGTAGGTAAGAATTTATTGTATACACCATAAATTGAGAAATATAAGAGAAGTGGTAGGTCAAAGTCGGGGTGAAGATATTGAAGTGGTGATGCAGATCAAGATCCATTGTCTACACAGACTGCTTCGTTAAATTACAAAAAAACAATACAAAACCTAAAATTAAGATATGTAAGAGAAAGAGTGGGTTGGAAGGGGGTGGGTGAGAATGTTGAAAGGGATGACATTGATCAAGATGCACTGTATTTGTCAACTGCTTTGATGAATGGTAACTCTCTTGTATAACTTCCTAAAGATAATATGGTTTGTTTTGGGAAAAGTAGTCTCATGGACTTCTTTTATGGCCAGATGGGAAAAAAATCAAATTATGTGAAGTAAGCCAGACCCAAAGAAACATAGGTCCCTTGGTTTCCCTCATTTGCAATAATTCATATATGTCTAAGATAATCCTAGCAGATGAGCAGAATAGCTCAATAGCTGTGTACACATGACCATATAAGATGATGCTAAGTGAAATGAACTCCAAAGACATGGACACAAGAGGTTTTTCTTTGTTGTTATTTTTTTTAATGTACTATGTGATTTTTTGTATGTTCTTCCTCCTATGGTGTATCTCCTATTGGTACTGTGTTTGATTTTGGTACCCTGGTATTGTATATACATTTATTTGAATTAGGGAAGGGAAGAGGAACAACAGAATGATGACACAAAGGACAAGGGGGAACCAATACAACAGTGATATTCACAACACACTATGTTGGAAATTATCTGTACAACTTGGTGGGGGGATTGGGGGAAGGGAAAATAGGAGAAAAATGAAGGAAGGGGTAACAAGTTTGACAAGAAATGTACTTATTTCCTTATTTATATAACTGTGACACCACTGTACATCACCTTGACAATAAAAAAGAGTCTCATGGGCTTTCCTACTTGGCTGGCTTTGAACTGTGATTCTCAGAACTCAGCCATCTGAGTAGCTAGAATTACAGGTATGAGCAACTCAGTGCCTGGCTGCATAAGGAAAATTTCGATCCCAAGTCCAAAGAATGAACAGATGCAAAGAAGTCTCTGTCAAAATGTGGGTCATAAATTTCTCCTGTGACTACATCTCACACCAGGAAGAGAAGAGCTGTTCTGATCCTCCTAGATGGAGAACTGTTATCATGATGTGTTTGCCTAGACAGACTCTGCTAAAATAACTCTTTCTCTGTTGGTTCTTTCATGTATTTCCTAATCACTTCACTATGGTTTGATGGCCTTTGCCATCAAGATTTACACAATAAATCTTAAAAAGCATATGGCTGAACACAGCAGCTAATACCTGTAATCTAAGTTTTGCAGAAGGTTATATAGAAGATCTTGGCTCAAGGATGGCTTGGGCAAAAGGTGGCAGACTTCATTAGAAATAAAACCACAGGGCTGGGAAGGTGGCTCAGTGGTAGAATGCTTGCCTTGCATGCATGAGGCCCTGGGTTCGATTCCTCAGCACCACACAAGCAGAAAAAGCTGGAAGTGGCTCTGTGGCTCAAGTGGTAGAGTGCTAGCCTTGAGCTGAAGAGCTGAGGGATAGAACCCAGGCTCAGAGTTCAGGCTCCACTACTGGCAAAAAGAAAGAAAGAAAAGCCACAATAAACAATAACAACATAAAAGTAAAGTAAAATGTACTGGAGGCATGGATCAAATGATATAGTACTTGCCTAGCAAGCTCAAGTGTAAGCCCTAGTATTGCCATACACACAAAAATTGTGTTCTTTATTTCCCTGCTAATCCATCTTTTGCTACATTAATTCATGGGGCCCTAGACATTGAACTTAAAAGGGTAGAAAAAATGTTTTCCTCCTTAACAAACAAGGCTCTGATGAACTTGAATATAGAGGTTTAGTAAAAGGCACAAAGCCTAGTTTGAAATTTTTTTTTTTATGCTTTAGTTTTTGGTTGTCGTTGATTTTTTTAATTGTGAAAATATCGTACAGTGAGGTTACAATTACATGGGCAAGGTAATGAGTACATTTCTTTCTTTTTTTTTTTTCTTTATTGTGAAAATACTGTACAGAGGGGTTACAATTACATGGGCAAGATAATGAGTACATTTCTTATCAAGCATTGTTGCCTCCTC
>NW_012267402.1:742378-757529 GCF_000151885.1 Dipodomys ordii | reverse complement strand
GGTGCATGTGGTTTCTGTGTGTCTGTTGTGTATGTGCTATATGTGTGATGTGCATGTATACAGTGCATGTGGTTTCTGTGTGTCTGTTGTGTATGCGCTATATGTGCTGTGCATGAATGTTTGGTACATCTATGGATTGCATTGTGTGTGATATGAATGTGGGTAGTACATATATAAGAGTACTGTGTGTGCTGTGCATGCATATGTGGGTGGGTGGGTTTTATGTGTATGCATGTGTGGTATGTATGTGTAGTGCACAAGTATGTATGAGATATATATATATATATATATGATGTGATGTGTGCATGTGGGTGTGTTTGATGTGTATGCATGTGTGTTGCACAAGTGCACATAAAATGTACACAAAAATCATGGTATATGATATATATGTGCAAGCAAGTATGCATATCTGTATTGTGATGTTTATGTTGTGATATATGATATAAATGTATATATTCATGTTTTATGTACATAGATATAATATAGTACACATGAGTTCCATGTATTTGTATACACTAGTGAACATATGGTGTACATGTGCACACAGATACACACATGTGTGTATGTTCTGCATGTGTGCACATGTGTTCAAGTGTATGTATGAATGTGTATGACTATGTCCCAAATAAGATCAGTATAAACTGATAAAAATTAGCTTGTTCCCTTCTGTGTGATTAAAAGAAGCTGGTCCCATATGAAGAGGAGACTCCCTTGTGAGAGCCACTGTGGCAGAAAGTAGGGGTGATCAGCCTTTAGAGGCTGGTCCAGCATAGTGGGCCCCTCATTTCCCTCTATGGCACATGATATAAATGTGCTTATTTTAACAGTGGTCCTACAATAACTTTTAGCCCCGTGCTTCAAATAAAACATTTCAAATGTTATTGAATAGACATTGAAAAAATTCCATTTGTTATACAAATAATGCTTAGAATCTCACAGAAAAAAAGTGAAGTGGCTAACTTGGAATGATAAAACCTCACTACAGGTGAGCAGCCATAAGAGAAAATAGTCTCACAGAGGTGGTTGCCCATTGAAGCACTGACCTTCTGTTCTAGGCCTAATCAATCTCAGTTATAACTAATCCATGTACATGTTCCTTTTTTATTTTATTTTTTGCAAAATAATTATAGTTGTACAATACAAAAACTGTAGCAAAAGATGTCTTAGGTAAAAAAAAATTTTTCAGGAGTTATTTCACCCAGTCTAGTTCATGAAGTGTTAGAAGCCTTTAATACTTTTCTTTCAGTTGTCTTGAGGTTATCATGTTTACTTTGGGACTGAATATTTTCCTGAAAGTGGTAGATCAGTTACTTATCTCACTTGGGTAATACTGAAGTAAATTATGTGTCTGATCTTTTATATAAACATGGGCCTAGGGGCCACTTAACAAGCTGCATTTGTAAGTATAATACAAAGCAAGACATAACAGATGAAGGCTCTTGTGGTCTAACTTTTTTTTTTTTCACATTCTTGTCTGACCAGAGAATGAGTAGAATTGTTTCCTTTGCTTTGCCCTCTCTCAACCCTGATTGTTGCTTTGCTCCTGCTCTGAAGTTTCCATTGCTTACCTCTCCCAGGATTCCCCACTTAACTCACTCTATCTTGCTAAGACAACACCGAGTGGAGTTATTACCTGGCAGCTGGCAATGCCTGTCTTATCCTGAGACAGAAAATGTAAACGTCCTTTCTAGTTTATTTCTCTGCCTCTGCATTATCTTTGCAATTCTGCTTTTACCGTCTTTCTGTAAAATAAGTACACAGAAAACAGAGTTCGCATGTGTTGGAATCTCTTCTGTTCTTTAAATGTGAACAAAGGAAAAAATACTGTTTATGGAATGAGGCAATTCTGTTAACTGATCTTCTCTTGGGATTCTGAATCTCAAGACACATAATTCTAAATAAAAATATTTTTTAGGGCTGGGAAGGTGGCTCAGTGGTAGAGTGCTTGCCTTGCATGCCTGAGACCCTGGGTTCGATTCCTCAGCACCACATAAGCAAAAAAAAATAAAAGCAAGAAGTGGCGCTGTGTCTCAAGTGGTAGAGCACTAGCCTTGAGCTGAAGAGCTGAGGGACAGCGCCCAGGCCCAGCATTCAGGCCCCACAACTGGACCCCCCCAAAAAATATATTTTATAATTGAAATGACTTTGCAAACAATTTCTGGGTCCTGTCTTTTTTATCTATCTATGTATCTATCTATGTATCTATCTGTCTGTCTGTCTGTCTGTCTGTCTGTCTGTCTGTCTACCTACCTACCTACCTGCATATCGGTCTGCTCAGGGAAAGTGTAAACTAATTGATATAAAAGTCTATGTTGCTATTCTAATTGGTTTAGAATTTACCTATCTGATTATTCTCTGGGATAATACTGGCCAGAACATTATGGGAGGTACAAGATGCTTTTAGAAATCAACCAAGTTCAAGATGGTTTGGACACCTTCCAAATAAATCTAGGTAGAGACTCATATCATACCTAAATATCTCTTATGCTAAATAAATTGGTTTAATCCTGGTGTTTTCAACATATTGGCCTAGACTTTGTATATCCAGAACGGTGAGCTCTTTCCTTATAAACTTAGGTTGCCTTGAGTGTTTTTCTATAATAATAAAAAAGGACTAATTCAAGTTGGTACATTAAAAGTCTTAAAAAAGGACTAATTCAAGTTGATACATTAAAAGTCTTCTATGGAGCCCAATGTGGACTCCTTTCATTTCTCTCTGCAATAGTCATGTGGGCCATTCTCTCCTTCCCAGTGCTTCCACTGGGTAGCACTGCTAATAGGCAGTGAAGGTGGTGATCAGTTGGCCTGTTGTTTCCTGTTCTAAGGGCAGTCAGTCTGTTTTGAAGAAGAGTCAGCACACATGGGAAGCAGAAAGTTCTCTCATCACCAGTTTAGTTATCTGCCTCACAACTAGGAATATCTGTGGATTAGTAGACCCAAGAGAGCAGCAGAAAAATACTGGACAAGTAAACACTGCTTCAAAACTCAATGCAGTGAGTTAAATCCATCTATCAAACCTTGTCCATGCAGTGACCAGTGAAGGCAGAATGTCTTGTTCCCAAGGAATCCAGAATCAAACTGACAGTTCATTCCATTCTGTGCTTCTGCTTTACTGTGCATACTTCCTTCCATGATAGTTATTGAGACTTGCCTCTGAGCTCCAAGCTCTTCTCTTATGTCTAAGAAGAATCAGTCACTCTAATGTCAACAGTAAACTCCAAATGCAAAAGGCATCATTTCCAAGTGATCTGAGATATAGTAGTATGTGCACAATCAAAGCCAGGCAAACACAGTAAAATCCTTTTCCTTGGTGAAAACTTGTCTGTAGAAATATTTAGGAGATTTTGCTCAAATCATTAGTTTATACTTCCAACAAGCATATATTGAACACCACTGCATGTCAGACATTGGTTTATATTGGAATTACAGCAGTGAATAAAATAGAGAAGATTCCTGCTCAAAGTTACAATGATATGGCTACATAAAAAGAAATAATAAGGTGAATAAATAAAACTGAAATACAGCAGTTGATAGGGAATGATGTGAACATCAATGCATGTGGTGTGTGTGTGTGTGTGTGTGTGTGTGTGTGTGTGTGTGTGTGTGTGTGTGTGTGTGTATACAAGAGAGAAGACAGAGACATCAGAAAGAAGGAAGGACTTTGGGCACGGAAGACCATCCCCTTATTCTATGGACATAAAACTCTACAATGAACATAGCTAATTCTGGTGGCACTGGAGCCTGGCAAGGTTTACCTTTGGCAACCAGGACCATAGTAGTTGAGGGTTTGATAATATTCCATTTCTTGGCCTGGTATTTATATAATCCATCAAGCAATTATTATTTGTGTGTGTTTGGAAATTTGTGCTCTTTCTTCCTTTAAGATTTACTTGAACTAAAACAAAGCAAAACAAAATAAAACAAAAACAAAAAAATCACCTCCCTCAGTCCAGATGTCTGTTTGCCTGGCAATTGGTTGCAGCTCTAGACTTTTGCCAACAGGTCAGGTGATAAGAGCTCATGTTCATTTGATATGAAATAAATAAAAGAAACTCTTCCTTAAACAGAATCTGTCTGTATGGCTTTTATGTAACAAGACATTTGTTGACAGCATCATGACAGTAAACCACAAACTCCTGTATGCCAGGACTACCGTTCCTTTGTGAAATGCATTTCATTTATATCTCAGCCCCATCAATTTCTACTGAAGTTATGAAATGTAACCTTGGCCCCTAAGCCTTACACTTGCCCAGCAGATCCAAGGAGATATTTTTTTCTGGTCTCATCTACAGGGTTCCTGGCCCAGGAAGACATCTGTTGAGGCTTTGAGCAACCAGTTTCCAGTCCATCATGTTCACTGGACTCTTTGACCTGGAGCTGTCTCCTCCTGCTTTCAGGTCTTGGTTAGCTGCACTGCTGTACCTTCTAAGTCCCCCATGATATGCAGATGCAACAAGAATGCAGTGAGATCCTAGAGCTTTTCTGTCACCCACAGAATGGGACTTTCAAGCCCTTCCAAGGAAAGAAAAAAATATTCTTCTGTTTCAAAATTCTTGGGATCATGTAAGTGATGGTAAGAGATGTGTGTAAATATGAACACATGTACTATGTGCATGTATGAGAGAATGGTGCGTTTATGTGTATGCATGGGAGAGTATATGTGGTGTATGAGTGTGAGCATGAGAGCAAAATATATATGTGTGCCAGGACATGTGCACATATGAGTGTATACATGAATGCATGTTTGAGTATATATGTTATGTGCATTGTGTGATATGAGCATGTGTTAGCATCCATGAATGCATGCACATCCATATACATGTGCAGGGGGATGTGTGGATATGCATAATATAGTAAAAACCATTAGCATTTAAGCCCTCACTGATTTCCCCATAATTCTCCTTTTTCTCCAAATATATAATTTTTATCATGACTGAGTAAAGATTAGTCTTCATTATTTTATTTATTTATTATTTTTTTTTTTGGTCCTGTCGTGGGGCCTGAACTCTGGGCCTGGGTGCTGTCCCTCAGCTCTTCAGCTCTAAGGCTAGCACTCTACCACTTGAGCCACAGTGCCACTTCTGTTTTTTTCTCTTTTGCTTATGTGGTGCTGAGGAATCGAACCCAGGGCCTCGCGCATGCAAGGCAAGCGCTCTACCACTGAGCCACCTTCCCAACCCAAGTCTTCATTATTTTATGTGTGTCAGTCATACAGTGTCAGTGGTGAAGAACAAAGGATACCAAGGAGAGGAAGAGCAAGTAGGACAGGGGTGATGATGCATCTTATTTGGCTTTGCATTGCTCTTTCTGTGCAACTTTTTGTGGTCCCTTTTGTCACCAGAAATAAAGCATAGTTATCAGCCTCTGACTTTGGGACTGGCAAGAGAAAAATACAGGCAAGACAGAAGTGTAGCGAAGGAGGATCTTTGTGAGCTTTTTACAATCAATAATGATCAGGACACTTCCTTTTCCAAAGGAAATGTCTGCATCTAGACAGACTCTGCATCCAGAGCCTTTCTGGACAGCTTAGCTTTAGAACTTGAGTCAGGGGTAGCGGGAAGAAGATGGTGGAGGAGAAGCTGGAGGCCAAACGAGCTCTCACATAGAAAGCAGATTTCGTGTTCCAGTGAACAGTCCTAAACCAGAAAATCACACCAAGTGTGCCATCACAGTACAGGGAGTTTGGCTAAAGAGGGAAAAATTCAGGCAGCTTGGTTAAGTAGACAGAGTTGAGCATTTGCCAGTGTCTGAGGTGGCAGCGGCAGTGGCGGCAGCAGTGGCTGTGGCTGCAGCTGCCATATCAACAGAGAGAGCCTGGGACAAAGGCGCCAGATGCAGTTTGCAAGTGGATTCTACTCACCACCTGTAAGAACTAACAAGGAGCAGAAAACTTCATCCTGCTGATCGCAGACTATGGATGGCCCAGAAACCAAGAGACTGATGTGAGTAATCAAAGCCATCCTCACTCCTCATGGAGCAGCAGTGGGAAGGTAGCCCCTTCCTCACTAAGGGAAGAAGAACTACCAGAGAAGAAAAGAACTCTATCTTTGATACTGACAAAGGCCTGGTAAGAGCAGTGAGCTCCAACTCACATCTTGGAAGGAAACAATAGGGCCATTCAATAGGTCACAGGAACCTGACCTACATGCTCAATTACACCCATGGGAAAGTGGTGCTTCCCAGGCAGCCACTGTATTTCACAGTATTGTGAAAATACTGTACAGAGAGGTTATAATTACATGGGCAGGTTAATGAGTACATTTCTTATCAAGCATTGTTTCCTCCTCCTTTGTTTCCCCTTCCCATCCCTTCATATTCCCCCCCTCCACCCCGCACCAAAGTTGTAAAGTTAGTTTTTCACATAACGACTTGTACATCTCATTGCTGCAAAGGGTCCACCTGTATCCCTATTTAAACGATTGGTTTTTTTCCTTTCCCCACCACAAATTATACCAACATAAAATACAGTGAAAGCAGGGGTTATACTTTGGCTGAGGGACATATAAAGCAACAAAGAAATCATCTTTTAAATATGTTAGAAACAATAGCAAGAAAGAAAAACATTTGAGTCATTATCTTGGGGTTCATTTCACTTAACATCAACTTATCTGAACATTTCTGCTTGTCTCAGACATATACTAGTTATTACAAATAAGGGAAACCATGGAACCTATGTTGCTTTGGGCCTGGCTTACTTCACTTAATACAATTTTTCCAAGTCTTTCCATTTCCTAACAAATGGGGCAATGTCATTCTTTCTGATGGAGGCATAGAATTCCATTGTATATATATACCACATATTCTTGATCCATTCAGCTACTGAGGGGCATCTAAGTTGGTTCCATATCAGCTTTGGTAAATAATGCTGCAATCAACATAGTTGTGTTGGTAGCTTTAGTGTGGTCTTGTTTGTGATCATTTGGGTAAATGCCCAAAAGTGGGATTGCTGGGTCATAGGGGAGCTCTAGGTAGAGTCTTTTGAGGAACTTCCATACTACTTTCCAAAGTGGTTGAATAAGTTTACATTCCCACCAACAATGCAGTAGGGTTCCCTTCTGCCCACATCCCCTCCAGCATCTGTTGTTATTAGAGTTCTTGGTTATAGTCATTCTAACTAGGGTGAGGTGGAATCTCAATGTTGTTTTGATTTGCATTTTTTTTATGGCTAGAAAGGTTGAGCATTTCTTCATGTGTCTATTGGCCATCCTTCTTTCCTCTTCAGAGAAGTTTCTCTTTAAGTCTTTAGCCCACTTGTTTATTGGGCAGTTGTTTCTTTGTTGCTTTGTATGCTCCTCCCCCATGGTATAACTCCTATTTTCACTGTATTTGTTGTCGGTGTCCTCCATCTTGTATATACACTTCTCTAATTCAGGGAGGGGAAGGAATAAAACAAAATGCTTAAATAAGGATACAGGTTGACCCGTTGTAACAATAAGATGTACAAAACACTATTTTGAAAATGAACTTTACAACCTCTGTGTGTGGGGGGGGGTGTTGTTGTTATGGGAGGGAAGTGATGGTAGGGGGAAAACAAAGAAGGAGAAAACAATACTGAATAGGAAATGTACTCATTACCTTGCTCATGTAATTTTAAGCCCTCTGTACAACATTTTTTACAATTAAAAACGTACAAAAAAGTGTAGTGAAAATTTATTAGGGAAGAAATATTGAAAGAGAAAGGGGATTACCTGGCTTGATGCCACATGAAGATGAAACTTTAGATCATCTTTAGATACCTTAGGGGTACTGATATTAATGTTAGGTTTAAATAGAGGAAGAACTAGAGGCAAGGAGCAAAAGTGTATAAGAGATAATGCTTGGCTGTGGTCTTTATGTCAGTTCTGATTCTACTTGCAGAGAAGGTGTTATTCCTCTTATTACCTGATGGGGGAGAGCTGGTTTCCATGAGATGACTTCTCTTGGTTCCAGGGCACAGCCTGAAGCAATTGTCCTCATTGGTGGGTGCCTTGTCCTTCCCAAGCTGTTATTCCTCTTCCTTTGGGGCAGTTTTAGTCCTTGTCATAAAGATGTTATCTGTCAGTCTTGTGTTTCTTGGTGATGGCAGAGTAACTGTGGAGAGAATGGTTTAGAACAATGAGAAACAATGAAGGCATAGTCACCAGGCTTTCTCTCACTTTAATTTGTAGTATCTAAAACAGGTATGATGGAAAAAGACTTAACCTAAAGCACCTACCTCTCCATGGGATAGCCATAACTTAGAGCTCTCCTTGCTGCAGATCACTGAACCATCTTTCCCCTTGAACAAATATCTTGGAAGAGAGCCTGCCACCACAGCCATACCTCATGCTGAACCCTCTAATAAACATAGATGAGATCTTGAAACTCCTCAGTCAAATTAAAATTGCTCTACCTCTGTCTTACCCCACTGCCATCTGCCTCTCACTCATTTCACTCTTTCTGACTAATATTTAAAAGACCCTAGTTGTAAAGTTGTTGTTGTTGTTGTTGTTGGTGGTGGTGGTGTGTGTGTGTGTGTGCCAGTTTTTCTCACTTGGCTTTTTTTGCTCAAGATTGGTACTGTACCACTTAAGCCATACCTCTATGTCTGGCTTTTCACCAATTACTTGAAGATATGAGTCTCTTGGATTTATTTGCGTGGTCTGGTTTCCATTTGGGATCCACAGCTGTCAGTAGTTAGGATTATAGGCCTATACCACCAGCACCCAGCTTAGGCTGTCTTTCATCAAGTACTCTGTGCTTGCTTGTTGAGGGCACTCTCCTTAGCATTTTTTCAGACAAGAATATTTGGGTTTAGAGAGGTTAAGTAACCTGCCTAAGGCTTCATGGAAACTAGATGACATTTTCTGATCACAGATCCATTTTTTTGGAAGCCGCATCTCCTCTCAGAGTCCAGTGACCTTTCCATGGTGTCACAAGAGCTTTTCCAGCTTGGCTAATATTTGCTGGCAGGTGAGCTCATTCATTTTCAAATGCCATCTCCACTCTGGGCATCTCTGCAATGTCTTGTACAGTGCAGAGGCCCAGCAGGTGCACAGTTATTTAAATTCCACAGCAAGCCCTTGAATTTCCACTCTTCCCTCCTTGTACCCTGACCACCTTTACATGGCCATCAGCACCACGCAGCTATATCTACAACTCTTTCTGAGCCTGCAGTGGCTTTCGAATCCTTGGTGGTTCAGGCAATCCGTCCTAATCTGCCCTTCCAAGTTCACATGTCAATACACCATCCACTCCAGGTCACAGCCTCAACTCAGACACGTGCAAACCTGAGGAAATCAAGAGACAGAGAACAAGGAAAGAAGGGGAAGGCAGCACAGGGTTCTAGTGACCTGATTTCTGGTCTGGAATAGCTATGCCAGAAATTTACATAGGAGGTAAGCAGTTGTGTACTTTCTTTTCTCGTTATGTTATTCCTCTCCCTTTTCTTCTCCTACCCTGCCTTGCCCTTCCCTTCCTCCCTCCCCCCCTTTACTTCCCTTTCCTCTCCTCTAGGGCTGGGAGGCCTGCCAGCCCTCGCTCAGGGGCTCCTCAGTCTGCGTTCCCACCTTTCTGGCCTACAGAACCAGCAAAGGGGCATCCTAATTGCTAAGTCCAAGTTTTTCTAGTGTGTGTGTGTGTGTGTGTGTGTGTGTGTGTGTGTGTGTGTGTTGGTACTAGGACTTGAACTCAGGACCTGGGTGCTATCCCTTAGCTTTTTTTACTTGAGGTTGGCACTCTACCACTGAACCATAGCACCACTTCCTGCTTTTTGGTAAGAGTCTCAGGGATTTTTCTGCCCTGGATTGGCTTTTGAAACTTGATCCTCCACTGTCAATCTCCAATGTAACTAGATGTGACCCACCAGCTACCAGCTTTAAGTCCAGGTTCTTAAGTATTATGAGATGAAGGCAAATAACCCTCAGCATGTAGGTATTTTTCAAACTGAGACCCTGCAGCTAGCTATTCGCCTGGTGTGGGCTACTTGCTCTGGAAATTGTCAAATCTAGGGCATAGAAGCTTGTCAGTTCTGTCTTGTCATGAAAAAGCCTATTAGGTCTGAAATTTGGGGCTAATTTATACATCTGGGACAGAGCTTAGACTAATTCCTTAGTAAGTCAGTCTCAGTAAGGTTTCTAGAGGATTAAGGCCTGGTAACTCTTTTCTTGTCATCATGTCATTTCATTGGACCCCAGGACTTTTCATCCACATGACAGGATCTCTTCAGGCTAGTAATATTGAGGGGTTCTGGAGGCATCTATACCCTCAGCTTCTCCTCCATGGCAGATACTGTGTTGATTGAAGATTCTTGTTTGGTAGTTCACTGAAGCAGCACTGACCTTGTCACATCAAGTTTTAATTCAACAGTAGAACGAGCCAGGTCTCAAAGGCTTGAGGAACTAAGGAGGGTGGACCCCCAAGCTCCCAGGGTTGCCATGGGTATGGCTGTTTGCTTTCTACCAGCCTCAGATGGACTGCAGACCACTGCTGAGATAATTATAGCTGCTCTCATTGACCTGCATGGAGGCTTCTGAATGAATGGAGTGGTGAATAACCAAAGGGAAAGAAACAATTTCATAATGGATTAAACTTAAATACTGGTGTTGGGAACACATGTGTGCTATTTTTACCAGCACTGTATTTGCCCTACATTGCTTTTGTCTTTTACTAGATTCGATACTGCATTTCCTGTATCTTAATGAGGGGTTGGCTTTAAAACTTAAGTGCCCTGAATTCTGTGCTTCCATCTAGCTTGGCTGGAGCTCCCTGTGTAGCTTAGTTGGCTGCTCACTGGGACCACTCAGAAGGCAAACATCTGTGCAAATTAGGGCACTGGTTCTGTAAAGGCTCAACACCTCCTTCCCACCCTCCCCCTTCACTCCCCCATTAAAGAGAATGTTTTGTTCATTGACTGTCACACCCTGTTTCTAAGCTAGTGTAACCGCTCCTCCAGGTTCACTCTCTTTACTGTCAGCAGATCCAGGAGGATGCCTAAGCAGAATAGTCCTGCAGTCCATATGCCCAACATAAAAAGAAACAGCACCAGCAAGGTGAGCATGCCTGAAGCTACAACATATCCCAAATGCTTTGGAAGGTTTCCTTCCCCATCTGCCTTTTATTTTTTCAGCAGCTCCTAAACTCCTAGTGGATTCTTTTCTTTTCTTTTTTCTTATCTTTTCTTTTCTTTCCATTTTTTCTTTCCTTTTCCTCCCCTCCCCTCCCCTCCCCTCTCCTCTCCTCTCCTTTCCTTTCCTTTTTACACTCTAGTAACTTAGCCCTTTGTGTCTTCCCAAAAAGCAACAGGGCAGAGGGGATTTGAGGGAGATATACACAAAGAAATGGAGAAATTTATATATATATAGAGAGAGAAATGGAGAAAAGTGAAAGCAAACCAGAATAGGAAAGGTACTGCAAGGACTCATTTATCAAGATGAGAAGAAGCATTTTAAATGTTTTTTTTTCTTTCATGTGATTGTTTCTAACACATTTATAAGATTATTTCTTTGTTGCTATGTATGTCCCTCCTCCACAGTATAACCCCTTCTTTCACTGTATTGGTATAATTTGTGGAGGGGAAGGGGAAAAACAAATCGTTTAAATAGGGATACAGGTGTACCCATTACAACAATGAGATGTACAAGTCGTTATGTCAAAAACGAACTTTACAACTTTGGTGCGAGGGGGGGGTTGGGGGGATGGGGGGAAAGCGGGGAGGATGGGAAGGGATGGGAAGGGGAAACAAAAGAGGAGGCTACAATGCTTGATAAGAAATGTACTCATTATCTTGCCCATGTAATTGTAACCCCTCTGTACAGTATTTTCACAATAAAAAAAGTAAAGTCATTTTAGAAGAGTCATTTGAAAGTATCTAAGGTTTTATTATTTTGACTTACTGCATTTTTCTAACTTGAGGCCTCATATCTTGTGTGGGCAAACTACACACAGCATCTTCCTACATGAATTTGTAAAGCATATTGAGTTAACTGAATTTGGTTGTTTGTAGCATGTATAGAGGGATTTGAACCCAGGGACCTTTCTTAGTCTAGAAATTTATCCTTGTTGATTGGCATAATCTGACTGTCCATATGTATGTGGAACCTAAAAAATGATAATCAAACAAGTACTGATTTCTTTTTTGTTATTGCTCTGATACTGAACTCGGAGCTTTATGTTGTTGCTTGGCCTTCTTGTTGGCTCTTTATCACTTGACTCACACCTCCAGTCTAACATTTTGCTACCCAATTGAAGATGGATATTTTTGGACTTTTTTGCTTAGGTTGGCTTTGGACTTAAATCCACCAAGTCTTAGCCTCCTGGGTTGCTAGGATGATAAGCATGAGAAACCAGAGCTTAGCTAACAACATCTATTTCTTAAGGTGATATAATACACTAGAACAAAAAAGACATCTTTTGTGTAATGCAATTCAAAGGCATGAGGAAGTAGGTATTAGCTGAATCAGTGTCTGCACATGGTATCTGGAAGCATCTTCCCAGAAAATCACTCGGACACACAGTCATGAACAGAGAAAGAGGTTTATTGTCAGCAGAGGGGCTGGCAAGGCTAGTTCTTTCACCAGAGGGACAGGAAAAAGTGCTTGTCCTTTCCTAAGGAGGTTTTTATAATCTAGAGGGGCTAAGGGTGGGATTTTATGTGGGACATGAGAGCAGAGGATTCCATTATGGTGCGCTAAGATGTATGGCAGATGCTCAAATAGATAAGGGGGCCTGCTGTTGGAATGTCAAGGTGAGAGGAGGAAGCTGGTCATCTGCTGCCTTTAACAAAAGGACCATTTGTTGGCCAGTCTGAAAAAGGAGCATGTTAGGCTAACAACATCCAACTCAAATATAGGCTCCTTAATTACCCAAGCCACACATTGAGTTCTCTGTAAATTCTCATGTTTTCAAGATGAAGATTTGAACATTGTAGGTTTTTGTTATTGATTGAATTCATCTGTTGTTTACTCTAGCAGAGTTGTAGCTCTTCAAGGGAAACAATTAGCTCATAGATATTAAGACCATGACCTCATGTCCCTTTAGTAGGTTTGACAACACTGCATGCATAACAGGTTGACTGAATGTCTATGAACATGAGATCTAGAGAAAGTACCTATACTGTACTCACAAAATATGTGAACTTGGAAATAATTGATATAATTATTAAATTCTTCTTTTCTTTTTGCCATTTTTAAGAATTTTACTTTTTGTTGTAAAGGTGATGAAATGGTTACAATTACATAAGTAAGGTAATGAGTACATTTCTTGTCAAACATTGTTCCCCCCACCCTCATTTTCTCCCACTTCCCCTCCCCCCTGGACTTCCTCCCCAAGTCGTAAAGTTCATTTCCAATGAGTATCACTGTTGCATTGGTTCACACTTTGTCCTTTGTCTCACCATTTTATGGCTACCCTTCCCTTCCAAAATCAAATAAACACATAAGTAAGGAACCAAAATCAAAAGCAGTGACAATAGGGGATAAGCCAAGGGGGGAGGGAAACAAAAGAAAAAAGAAATAACTTCACATAGTACATTACAAAGCCTTCATTTCCATATCTTGGGATTCATTTCAATTCGCATCATTTTATACGGTTCTATGAACATAACTATTGGAAAATGTGAATGATGTGTCCTCCCTTGAGAGGCTTAGATGAACGATCATCACGGATCCATGCTCCAGTTCTCTATTCTTGGCCTTAGTGACAATCTCTCAGTCCTGTTTGGGATTTCATACTGTGTCAGTCAGACTTGGTGTTGCTGTGACAGATCATTTCACAGAAACAACCTACCAAAGGCAAGGTTTATTTTGGCTCATGGTTTCAGAGATTTCAGTTCATAGTTGATTGGTGCCTTGTGCTGGAGCAGGAGGAGACAGATAGATAGCTAGACAGATAATAGGCACAAAGATAGATGGTGGATGATAGGTAGAAAATAATAGAGGATAGATAGATGATTGATAGAATCACACATAGATAATAGACAGGCAGATGATTGATAAATGGATAGCGAGATCAGTATCTGAAACAAGTTAGATCCCTCTAGGACTCACTTCTTCCAGCAAGGCCTCACCTCCTATTGATTTCAAAGCCTTCTAAACTATCAAAATACTAACGGTAGCTGGGGACCAAGTGTTTTCACCATGTGAGCATATGGAGGGCACTTCATATTCAAGTTAGTAACCTGCTTTTTTTTAAAAAAAAAACTCTTGCATTTTCTTTTTGGTGTTGGGATTGAACCCACACATGCTATTGTGTACTCAGAGCTGCACACATTGTTCTTCTTGACTATCATTCTCCTAGATCCAGTCTGTGCCTGATGTAGCTCTGACCAGCATCTTCTCAGTCCAGTGCAGAGCAGAGTTGTTATTTTGGGATTTCTGTTCATTTTGTTGCAGTGATGCCTGATTCTCTCCCCCCATCCAGCGACAAGATACAATTCTCAGTTGTAATGTGCTTCTGCATTTTTGAGCCATAGTATCCAGTAGTATCCTCAACTTTCTCCTGTATCTCTGCTCTAATCTGACCCTTCCTTTCCTGTAGCCCCTCTACTACTTTGGCATCATTTTTGCCTCCAGCTTCCACTTGTAAGAGAAAATATGTGAGTGTCTCTCCTCATCTGATTTTTTTCTTAATATGATGACCTCTAATTCCATGCATTTTCCTATAAATGACATGATTTTAATTTTCTATTATGACTAATACTCCATTGTGAGGATATACACATTTTTAAAAAATCCATTTGCCTATTAAGGGGTACCTAGGCTGAGTTCATATTTAGGTTATTGGGAATAGTGAAGTGATATCTACAGGTGTGCAGTTCTCTGCATTGTATTTACTTTTAGTATGTATTTCCAGTGTGTACATCGTGTATTGAGCAGTTTTTTCTTCAGGACCTCCATATTGATATCCATAGAGCTATACTAATGTACATGTGTAGCAACAATGTACAAGGGTTCCTTTTACCCTGTGTTCTTGACAGTATTTATATATTTTTGTTCTTTAATAACAATTTTGACTAACATGAAATAGAATCTCAGTGCATGTGTGTGTGTGTTTGTGTGTGTGTATGTGTGCGAGAGCGCATGCGCGCCAGTACTAGGGTTTGAATTCAGAGCCTCCTGCTCTGGTTCATCTTTGTTTTCCCTTTCTTTCCCTTTCCCTCCCTCCCTCTCCCTTCCTTCCTTCCTTCCTTCCTTCC